>NW_025955073.1:0-133248 GCF_022376445.1 Fomitopsis serialis
GACGGGGACGCAAAAGGAGCGCACACAAGTGTACTTGCATCGCGAGGGTCATGCATGTAGCTGTGGCATGTCGGATGTTCTTGACGGCTCCAGTGCCGAAGGGACGCGTTGCTCGGTTTCATGAAGCGGCACCGCTAGATGAAGCAGCTGCAATAGGCAGCTCAGAGCCCTCGCTCGAGAAGGTTTCCCACGAGATGAGTGGGACCAACGCTTTTGCGGTGCATCGCGGTACAAATGAGGACGATGCGAAGCCTGCATGTCGTCTATACGTCTCGAGTACCGGATGGGCACTACTTACCATCAGTAGTGAGCGCAGTGTACAAGTGCGTGCACCGTGACGGCAATGACCGAACGTAGAACTTCTGCCAGCTAGCCAGCAAGCCTATGCTTTCTCGTATGCGCTGAATCTTGAGGATGTCCAAGTCGGTCCAGATACGCGAACAGCTGGAGGACTGGACTGATCAATGGGACCTAGTGGTGGCGTTGTGTTCTATCCTGGGATCGGGTATACGTATATATAGCACGACGCGTCCGACGCGTGACGCGGGGCGGTTGTGTATGGGCGCTCCCCGCTCCCCACAGGCGACCAACCGTTCTGAATCTCCGCAGCCAACTTCACGACGGGCCCCTTCCTCTGTTCGCCCTTCCTCCAGCCCATGTTAGTGTCTTGAACCAATATACCTGCATTCCCTACTTTTCACCTTGTTTCTTCAACCACTGTACGTCCCAGCGAGAATACACTACCATCTAACCTCTCACTCGTATCCACCGCCTCGCAGGTCACTGCAGCTGCATGGCTGTCTCTAATGATGTCCCCGACGCGGACGAGACCTCCTTCCAGGTCTTCGCCCGCTCCTTCGCCATGATCATCTTCTCAGAAATAGGCGACAAGACCTTCCTCATCGCCGCCATCCTCGCCATGCGCCACCCGCGCCTCGTCGTCTTCTCGGGCGCGTTCGCCTCCCTCGTCGTCATGTCTTTCCTCTCCGCCGAGCTCGGGAACCTCCTCCCCACTCTTCTTCCGAAACGATGGACACAGGTAGCGGCGGCGGTGCTCTTTTTCGTATTCGGCGCGAAGATGCTGCAAGAGGCGCGCTCAATGCGGCCGGACAAGATGGAGGAGGAGATGAAGGAGGCGGAGGAGGATATCGAGGGCGACGATGCGCTGGAAGACGGGACCGGGGTAGAGCTGGGGAACGGTCGCGACGTCATACCGCTGGAGGAGGTCGAGGAGGGAGGCCGGCCCGAGATGCATGCCCGGAAGCCAAGCGTTAGCTCGAACGGGAGCGCACGGACACGGAAAGCGAAGTCTACAGCGAAGGAGTACGCAGACGCGACGCGGAACTTCTGCAGCCTTTTCCTCGGACCCGTGTTCGTACAGGCGTTTGTCCTCACCTTCCTCGGCGAGTGGGGAGACCGGAGTCAGATATCCACCATTGCACTTGCAGCTGCACATGTGCGTTGGCCATTCTTCCGGTGTCACATCTTCATTAACCCATGCGCAGAATGTATACCTTGTAACACTGGGTACCGTCATCGGACATTCATGTTGTACCGCCCTCGCCGTCATCGGCGGTCGCTACGTCTCCACGAAAATCTCCGTTAAGCATGGTGCGTCGCTCCCTGTCTCAGAACCAAACATTTGCTGACTTCCATGCGCGCAGTTACGCTCGCCGGCAGCGCACTCTTCCTCGGCTTTGGCCTCATATACCTTTACGAAGCATTCGCCTCGATAGATACCGACAACGCAGACTTCAACCCCGCAAACTAGATGATCATTGTTGCATGCACATACAGTACCCTGCATAGTTTTGTATAATCTCATCCCGGAGTGTCATTCCCTTCAACCTTCCCAGGGCGCGTGAGGCACAGCCCTGGAGCGTGTGCACTCGAGTTGCCTCCTGCGTGCTTGCATGTATTGCATGCAGCAACTTATACGCGCCAGTAAGTACGGTGGTCGACTGACCGGAGAGAGTGATATTCATGGGCTCCGGACTAGCGTTCACATACTACGCCATGGCTATCAAGGAAAGCAACAGGATCTCCACAGTACAGTAGTATCATACTTACGTGTCGGACGGCAGTGCAAATCAGCAGAGCTGTGTAGTCTCCCCTAGGCAGACCCTAAAGAAGACCTTTGTGAGTGGGGGAGAGGACGGTCAGGGCTGTGAGCATGGTGAGCATGCCTCCGCAATCGTCATGGTCAGAGTCAGAAAGACAGGCTGTTTATATAGTATCTCACACTCGTAACGATATGTCCCTGGTAGTATATCGGTTAGTACACGCGCCTGTCACTGGGCCGCGCGAAAGCGGGGTTCGACTCCCCGCCAGGGAGTCATGATATAAGCTCTGCATGTTGCACCTTTTTTTTCGTGGCTATTGCATCCAAGTACTAGAATTTCACCTTAGTAGTCTCATACCTTCGCCCTCCGCGTGAGGGGTTTGTGTCGAGCCTATAGACTGAGGTACGGAAGCTTGAAGAATATTATGTCGAGCCTATAGACTGAGGTACGGAAGCTTGAAGAATATTATGACATGACATATGTTGTGGGAACGGATTTCTTACACTCAAGGTCCTTTAAAAACTTGTGGAGCGGAAGCAGTGAGCGTCGTGAAGACCTGTGCCAACTGAAGGTCCGAATGTAACACAATTGTTTCTGTCTTTGAAAAGGGACTGTAGGTCACCTCTATACCGGAACGCATCACTAGCTCGTTGCTTTGAGCTTTCGAACGCCGACACCGTGCTCATTTCAGCTCCCACACACTTCCAGCCTCCTCATGCAGTCGCTGAAGAGAAGAGACACAGCGATGAGCAGCAAGGCCTCCCATATGTTCGCGGACTCACATCTGGTTCAATCTCGAATCCGACGAGAGCCTCTAGGACCGCTCGGCCGGTCCACGCCTCTACCGCGGCGACCGTCTCCGGGGTGATGAAGTCCTGCGTCGTGCGCGAGGCGAAGACCATCTGCGCCGCGGCCGCCCTGATGCGCGGCTTCGGACGGAGTGTCCTTCCCTCAGCGTCGGTGGTGGACACGGAGGGGGGCTGTCCTTGCGTCGAGGGCGGGGGCGGCACGGTCATCGCGGGTGCCACCGGGAGGGTGGTAACGGGAGGCGTGACCGTCGCGGTTGTGTGCGTGGAGCGTGGCCAGTTCGCGGCGAGGTGGAGGATGTGGAACGTTTCCATCTACGATGACAATAGTGTGAGATACAATAGGGTGAGATAGCGGCGGCGAAGAGAGATAGCGGGGCATGTCGCACCTCTAGCGTTGCGAGCTCCGCATGCTGTGACTTCAATTCCTCGATGAGGGTCTCGTTGTGATCCGGGAAGGAAGTCTGACGTCCTTGGGAAGAGTAGAAGCTGCCGGGACGTAAGAGGATGTCCCGAAAAATGAACACTGGTATGACCTATCGGCAGATGCGTTGATAGCATTGTCAACGACGCCCGTGGACACTGTGGGTGGACGAGTGCGTTGCAGCGTGGCACTCAGCTATTGACCCTATAGAGTTAGCATGCATTTGGTTGGGCACAGGGTAAAGTACGGACGGCATGACGCAACTCGGGGTCAGCATCCACCTGTGCGACTGTTAGCGGAAAGCAGTAGTCCGGTATTCCAAAAACACTGACTGGTTTGCTGATTCTGTAAGGAAGCTCGTGGGAGTCGCCATTGATGAAGTCGTAGTCGTAGTTCCTCGTAACGGCAACGCTGGCCTTGGGGACGACGACTGTACCGACGGGTACATCAATCAGACCGCCACAGGACCCTAGTCTTCCACCTTATCAGAACGTCTACAGGTGCCTGGACGATCGCGCGAGACACGAACCTTATTACGACCATATCGCCGGTGAGGCATTCTCTCACTTCCCGCACGAAGAAGTCGGCGTTAGGATAGCCCATGCCAATGCTGACGACGGAGACGGGCATGCCCTTGTACCGGCCCGTTATGGCGGTGAAGCCGCGCTCTGAGCTAAGCGTGAACGGCCTGGGCGACGCGTCGAGGTGGGACGCGATGCCACTCGCCCGCGAAGGTGCCCCCACCGTGACCTATACGAACCTCAGCATGCGTCATCAAATTGACACACATTTTACTTCATACGTACGATGCGGTTAGCAACTTCGCCCGAGCGAATGCCGAGATGGTATACACGCTGATCTAGCGTGCGGGGGAAATCTGCAGCAACAGGTCAAATAGATTAGATGGGCTCGCTAATGATTAGGCTAGCCATGCCGCAGAAAGAGAAGTCTTGGAGCGCACTTACTCGCGTCGAGAATCAGATCCTTCATATTGACTCGCCGGCTTGCTGTAGTTGGCAGTTGGTGTCGTTGATTACCGGCGTTTGGCTTTCTGTATTGCCCCTAGTGGATTTGACCTTGTGGTGATAGGAAGTCTAAAGTCGATCAGGAAGGAGGTGGGCCGGCTCCGTATGCAGTGTTGTATTGAATTGTCGATGGTCGATAGGTGATAGTTGGATTGAATGGCTCAATTGAATGTGTGCGCGCTTGCCTCGGATCGGGAATAGCCGTTTACAGCGATCGTGCCACCCCGAATATCTCGGAGCCTCACGACCGCCACCGTCGTCCTCGTCCTCGTCGTCCTCGCCGTCCTCGGGCTGTCCGCCCACTGCTTTCTCTGTGTCACACTGCTTTCTGCAACTCCGCTTCCTCTTATGATCAAGTGGTCAACGCAGCAGAGAACCAATCAAACCACCTCGCTACGGATGGGAATCAGTTGAGGCAAGACACGGTGGGCGCAGACACAAGGTATCTGCTCCGTGTAAAGCAAGCATATCATTCTTCCTGATCCATTCAGTATATGCGGCATAGTCTACCGAAGGGCGGACACAGCTTGGTGGCGGCTACGCCCCAGGCGTCTGATGTGGCAACCCGATTCGGAGCGACTCATCCGTCTTGCTGCGAGCTGCTGTAATTCTCATCGGCGCCCCCATGTCCGATGTTTCAGTCTGCGGCGGCAAGAGAACGCAGAAGCAGAGGCCGGCGTGAAAGCAGGCGCTCGGAGAGCAAGTGCAGGGAGCGCGTTTGCATGCCGCGAGAACCACGAGGCCTCTTCACAAGGCTTCCCTCCCGTGCTTGCCCATGGTGTGTAGTGGATGACCTTGTGCGGGGACGCGTGCAGGACTGACAGCGGTCCGATAGCTCAAAGCTGGGGACATCATTTCTCAATCCGGCGTTGACCGCCAGCCATGAGAGCGTCCTACGTCCAACAATCTCCGACGCGCTCAGCGGAAACACGATGTTTGTACCTGGTATCCGGAGCGCAGGTCGACTCGCTGCGGGTCTTCCCTTCCGGAGGAAGGCCTCTTACGTGTGGCAAACCGCCGCCCGGATGTGGCCCAGAGAGCGTCGCCTCTGCTCCACGGACGATCACCATTTGCCGACCGACAACCGAACTGTGCACGCCGTCACCATCAGACCCTTACGACACAGGCTGCTCGGTATCCGTCTCCTGCGGTCAATCTGCGGTAGGGAAGTATTCCAGCTCCATGATTTGCAGCTCTTCCGACAAGGGGACCATCCCTCGAGCGGCGGCGGTAGACGGCGGGTAGCGACGAGGCTTCTGGGGCGCCTCCCCTAGGGTTCTTGCCCTACATGACATCAGCGGAGTCCTACCAGGCTGTCTTGTACTCCGTGTGAATGCACACATTCCTTTTCGAGAGCTTCACGCAGGAACAAGCCCCATGACAATCCACGGGGCTGCATGCCCAAGGACGCACTTGGTATCACCTCCGCCGGCGTGTGCTGAAGACACCTGCGGCCGACTCGAGAGATGACCCAGTCCTGCACATGTCGCGCTCGACATCGCTCGATCAGGCTATTTCAGCAACTAGCCGGCGCCACACATGCGTCCCGAGGACAAAACGTTGCCCTGTCCTCCACGATCAGCGACTGTGTAGGCAGCACCGGCCGCTCGGATAGACGGCCTTCGTCCAGGTACGGATGTGTAATCCCATAATGCAAGGTTCTGCCGCCAAGCCCTGTCACTTCTCGTGCGCCCGCAGTGTCTCTGGCCGTAAGTGCAATTCTCGGCCGTGCATACTCAGGAAGCTTGCTGCTGGCGCTGGTTATCTGATATCGATTCACAAGTCGTGTTCGTTCATCTTTCACCTGGCATGCTCGCAGCATGATTCCTGAGACGTATCGCGTACTGGGCTCGTCATCGATGCTCTCCAGAGCAGCGGAGGGCTTCTTATGTGCCTTGCGGCAGTCACTTGAAATCCCCGGGTTCCCACTGGCAGTCGTCGTATGTCCGGTGACGATGCTAGGCGCTAGTCCTTCTCAGGTAGCCTAGCCAGGAAGGGACTTTTGTCCTTAATCCCCATGGAAGGTGAGGCAATATCGCACCCGTAACTCACGAATGTCATTCTTACAAGGCAACCACCAGCGCGGGCCAAGCCACCGACCACTGGTCTGGGATTCTCAGGCCCGTCAACTGGCCGTGGTCTCACTCTGCGCAGTCCGGAGACTTTGGAAAGTGAGGGTGCGTTGCCTATATAGGTCCCGATCGAAAGCAAAGTGGGCGGTCCAGCACCGCAGGCAGAGCCTCGACCACATGGGCGCTTAGTGTGGACCCGTACCGTCGACTCAGGGCAGCGTTAATCGGAGGCACCGAAGCCATCTGTGCGGATCCTCCTTACCCACAGCGACTGAGGAATTCGGTCCGCTTTCAGCCCAGCGGAGTAGGTTTCATACTATGACACGAGACCTGTCCGCACCTCGACACCGTTTATAGGATTCCGGTCGGTGGTTGGAATCTCTCTTGCAGGCAGTCTTGCAGCCAAACTGGCTTCAAGTGTTTACCAATCCTGTCCGGCAACGGAACCAAAGAGAGGCTTTCATGGGCCTTCTTCGCCAACTATTGATCCCGCTTCCGGGGTGAGTCCGGCGCCTTACCCAAGGCCGCATGACGACTCGCAAACGGGAATTTCCGACCCACCGATATTCCCTCTCTTCGCCCGCCCTTGTGCATCCGTGTGAACTCGGTCGGCAAGAACGTAGCTCTCGCTTCGCGCCGTCAATATGTCAGTGTACCTGGGAGTCATAAGACGCGCGCAACCACTCCCGGATTGCCACAGGAGGTGAAATTCACAGTCCGCTTACATTCCGCGAAGGCTCGGGAGCCTCTGTCCACCCTCTGGTTCGGCGGGACGTCAATCATCAGAGCCTCCCTCGGCTACAAACCTAACCCGCTCCTGGACTTGTTCTCCGTGCGCTCCAGGGCCGCCGGAGCCACGGCCATCGCCTCAGCATCGCACCTGCTTCCAGCGGCCTCCTGGATCCTCTTTCGCGCAGCTCCATGCGCTCGAAGGCATCACGGCCGAGCACCGCGTCTTCTCAAGATCGGCTGAGGTGGGTAGACGGTCAGCATGTCAGGCGGCTCCCTGTCAGCAAAGGCGCTGCTGTTCCGGGAAGAGGAGCATGGTGCCCCAAGCTAACCGAATGCGGGATCGACTGATCCAGGCGGAATATGAAAAGGCAAAGCCCTTCATGGCCGATCCGGGGGCTATCAAATATTTCCCAATATCTAGGGCAACCCACCTGCGTCCACAAACCCTAATCAGTTTCAGCGTGCCTTTCTGTCCGGCGGTTGGACGAAGAACATCAGTCACACCAAACGCCCCGGCATGTGTACAAGATGCATTGACTGAAGACGCGCGACCCATCTCTCTTCTTGCTCAAACGCGGCGCGACACGACGCAGAAGACTCCAGCGTTGTCGTCACCCGACGCGTCTGGGAAGTATTTAGGAGGCCAGCTATCGCACACTCACTCCTCTCTCTCTGTTTGAAGGTCACTTTGACTGGAGAGGACACCTGACCGCCATCGACAATCTCGGCGTCGCTGCACGCTCGCTCGTAGCTTGCCAGCGATGAATTACTATAGCACAGATCTCTATTACGCGGGCCGCGATGATGGGTCCTACTACGATCAACAGCAGGGGCCAGGTCGTGTGGACAGGGACACGTCGCTCACGGAGCCAGATGCTAACGCAGCATCTTACACCGGCGGATACAAAGACGACCCTGACGTTGCGGGTTAGTGTTCTATCAGCAGTCGATACACACATATAACTTATTTCTCCTCTAGATGACCCTCACCTTGCGCTTACATCGCAAACATTGAACGCCGACGGCACGCCCAAGCGTCCCATGAACGCGTTCATGATATTCGCTCGCAAGAGGAGGCCCGAAATTTCTGCAGCTAATCAGATGATGCGCACCGGTGATGTGAGCAAGATATTGAGCCGGGAGTGGAACACAATGGAGATGGTATGACTCTCATGAATTCGTCTCGGCTAGTACTCATCTGTATAATAGCCGGAGAAGAAGTTCTACCTCGACCAGGCGAAGAAGCTCAAGGACCACTTCAACTCTCGATATCCCGACTACGTCTATCGTCGTAGACCAAACAACTCTCGGAAGAAGCGCAAGCCAGACGTTGGTCACGAGGCGTCCGCGGAAGGATCATCGAGTGTCGAGAGAGAAGACTTGGGCACCGATGACGCTCACGAGCTCGACGAAGTCGTCGAGGAGGCTGCGTTGCATGACTATCACTATCAGTTCGCACAGACCTCGGGGGCACCATCGCAGATGACCTACGGAAACGCCGCACAGTCGCACTCACTCTCCGGCTACAACGCACCATCTTCGCCATTCTCTTCGAATCGTTATGACGACAAGTCCGCTTCACTCTCGCACTCTCGGTATTCCTCTTCGACTTCGCCTCCGCTCACAGCAGGGATGTTGGCATCGCATCACGCGGGCGAGCTGAATGCTTCAAACGCATGGCCGTATCACCGGGACGGCACGAGAACAGGCCGTGTCCCTTTGTTACCGGCGCTGGATACCGGTCTTGCTCGTCAGAGGACTAGCGAGTCAGACTTGGCAGCCAGTATGAGGGCGGAAGCAACGTCTCCTCAGACTGGTGTGCGAACATGGGGAAGTGGTCCGTACTCCACCTCTTCAGGGAGCTCCAGTGCGTCCATGACGCATCACTCGAACTCGGCGTTCCCGACTCTCACTTCCCCCTTCATCCCTGCACCATCGCCTTCGCCTCGACAGGTCGATCCGCTTTCGTCGCCGATGTCGCATTACAGCGCTACTCAGGATTACTCTTCGGGGCAATCAGTGTATGCGCCCCGAGGAGCGCCCTCCTCGGGAAGGTCGGATGGCGCGTTTGAGCACCGTGGCTTCACCCAGACCAACGTACTGCCTCCGCCTGTTGCCAATACGTACCTCCCCCCTGCGGACCAACTGGGAGCGTCATGGTCGTCCCAGTATCGGTCCTTTCCTCCCTCGCACACAAACTTCTCGCCGTCGACGTTGTCTATGCCTTCCCTGCCTATGCAAGGCTCATCTCCCACGGCGCCTTCGCCTACAAACCCCAACGCAATGTCAAGCTCTCTCCCTCATATGGGGTACGTCGATCGGAATAGATTCGAGGGACGTTAGACGAAGTTTTATTGTATTTCGAGTATCGTCTCTTCCTGCTTTCGCTTTCCGCATCTCATCAGCATGGCCAACTCGTTCGCTCTCGTACAGGCTTCAGAGTATTTCGCATGAAATCAATATCTATGCCTCCCTATGGATGTCGTAGTTCGGACAGTGCGCATACCCCTCAATCAGTTTGCGTGACACTTCGCCCGCAGAATCGCTAACTGTTTGATAGACGGGTTTTTTGTCCGAGGACCCCCGACCCAAAGGCCTACGAATTCGGCGGTGCAAGAGTGGACTTAGGGCAGATCACAGGCAGACCGTCGCGAAACGGTCGGCTGCGCCCGATGCTGTTGCATGCCGAGTCAGGGTCCGGATTGGCGCTCCTTAACTCCCCACCGCATTGATGCCGTAATCCCGGCCCCGCGCTGTTCGCTGTTCGTGCGTTTCGGCCTGTCACAGCACGCGTGGGCTGTGGATCGTGTCACAGGGCGTACCTTCCGGCGTGGCGGGCTTCAGGCGCTGCGATGATAGTTCGTGCTTCCATGGTGCACGTCTGCCACGAGACAGCCATTACGTGCGGAAGCACGTCCATGTTCTTCGCCCAGTCCAGCAAGGCTTAGCAACTGAAGCCGACAGTTCCGCAGCATGTCGAGAGTGATCTACCGTATTCACACGACTTCAAGTGGGCCATCTCGTGAATTGGGGTTGAACCTGGTGTAACCCATCACAGCGCCTAGGCGTGTCTACACAAAACAACTCATCCCGACTCACGAACCTATTCTCTCGCTTGTGAGTACGTATGTAACAACGTCGCTTATGCCGTCTCATTGCTCGGTGGTAGCTCGCGCCAAACGACAGAAAATCAACCGGCGCTGCCGGGTGTCGCCCTTTTCCTCACGGATGGAGCCACTCATGCAACAACTTTGCCTGTCTTCCAACGCTCGTTGTGTTCAATAAAATTGCACAATAGACGCGACGTGGCCTCTACGCAGAATGTCAAATTGTCAACTCGTGCTTCGTTGCATCTCATCATGCCGGCAGGCTCAGTGCAAAATACTTAATCAGACTCGGAGAGCATTGAAGACGATGTCGCCGAAGATGCCAATCCGGATTGGGTGATCGGCGGCATATAACAACGCACTGGCGGTGAATATTTAATCTGTAAGTTGTCACTGAACGGCAGTCTGAACACCGACTCCAGAGGGATCCTCGGAGTGAATGTGGCATGAGCGAGCTCTTGCGACTGCGCGATTCAGCGTGCCGTTTGCGTTGTCAATCGACAAGCGTCACGGCTCTCCATAGGATTGTCCGGGCTCGATGGGCGACTCGCTTCCCATTCGTGCGTGGGTCCTACTTCCGAGGCGTTGTTCACATGCTCAGGCCCATGCTCAAGAATCAGGTATGTCCGTAGTCAGCATCCCACAATCACCACGGATGCGTTGCGCATGTGGTTCTTGACGTCACCGGTACCCTATCTACTTGCAGCGATGTGTGGCTAGCCTGCTGCACGACGGACGCTCCGAGTTGAGATCCGGTCCTGCGCATCGCAGTACTGAGACAGGCCCAATGATCTACGCGTTCCATATAAGTACGACTCTCGTGATGTAGCATTAAGTACACGAAGAATCGCCGTGCGTTGTTCACCGGATCCAAGCGGGCTTTAGGTTTCTTGGCACCGCGGAGAAGCTGGTCGGATGTTCTCGTTTCCGCTGCGACTGAATTGATCTCACAGAGAGAGCTCAAAATGTTGATTCGATCGCCCACATCTAATACAGACGGTGAGACATAATTCACTCGCATATCGAGATGAGATTGTAGGCACGAAGTCCGCGACGAGGATTGACACCGTTGTTCAAGCGAGCGCGATGGCTGTGCTGGGAAAGGCATAGCGGCACGCTCAATCAGCAGACCAACGGAGCTCGAACACCGTCTCTCTGGTACAGTCCCTTCCAGGAACTTGGACCTGGGTCTCAGCAAGCTCTAGATGGTATTCGTGATCAGCTTCCGAGCAGAAAGGGAGAACGTTCTCTCATAATTGCACTTCCACATGCAGCAATAACCTGGTAGGGAATCCCTTCATCTCCGTGAGTGGTCAGACGACATAAGAGGGTCCCCACCAGGTAGACAAACGCACATGAGACAACCAGCGCAAGCTTCTCCCGACTCTCAGGCGGCGCGCCCGCAGCCGACACGAATTATGGCGCCGTTTCTCTGTCCCACATAATCCATAAGAGTGATACACCTCTAAATGACCATCCAGGAGCGCAGGAAGCCGGAGAGACACAGACCGTAGCCATGAGGCCTCACCTATCGACCTCAAGAAAAATATATAGCCACTCGGAAGCTTGGTATTATCCCATCAGTCACAGCAACGAGGCTGCTGCTGCTGATGATCTAGAAACAGTGAACCCACGTCATCAACTCCAAGACATCATGCAAGGAATCTGCAACAAATGCGTGCGATCTTGTGGATTTCACGTTAACAGGTCGAGGCACCCTGAGAATCCGATGTTGTCGTGGCGGATAGGCCGTTGCACTAATCGGCCGAGAATTTCCTTCTTGAAACGGCTCTTAAGCTAGAAGAACGGCTGGGTGCTTGGTTGCGCGCCACCTGTGTGCCGCAAGCGCTGTTAGCCCAGCTGACGAGATGCGTACCTTGCGGAGCCGCCAGCAGAGCAGGGTATGCCTACAAATGGTGAACGGAGGGAACCATGTAGCAGCGCCCGTGCGAATTATCTTGCTACAGTCCGGCAGGACGAATATCCATGCTTCCGCATCCTCGCACGGCCATATGGCAAGGCGCGACACGAACGGCAGTCCTGTAACTCGGCATTGCGCGGGTGGCCTAGGGCTTTGTGCTCGCACCGGATATCGCCACAGAAGATCGCAGCGGAGGCCAAATACCTCCGACACGTACGGTACATCCCACCAGAGACGGTCTTCTCCCAACTGGGTATGAGCACTTCGAGTCCGGTAGGTGAGCGACTTCCGGTGCTGTCTTCTAGCTGCAGATGTCTCCAATTTGCAAGATTCTCTGCGCATAAATGGCTAGTCATCATTTGCTGATCGTTCCTTTCTCGGCCGCCAACATTCTTGTCGGCGAGAGCCCGTTTTGCGGATGTATCTGAACCTTGAGACCGATAGGCACGAAGCCCGTACGGTCTGAGAAGATGATTAGCTCTTGGGCGAAGGAAAATGACAAGAGGTTAAATAGAATACACCTGTCAGATGATGTCTTCGAAATTACGAATACAGCGTGGTTACGTTCGCTACCGTCACTGAAGCGCCCCTTGCGAGTCCTTCTATGAATGCTATGAGCGATGAAATTTCGTAGACTCTGTTCAACGATACCCACAGGTTGTTGCACTCCGTCCGGTTGTTGGACCGAAGTAGTGATAGAATAGGCGATATTGAAATCAAATAAGTCTGCTGTCGTTCCGACTCGTGTTGCTGTCCCATATTATGGAGGGATCGGGAGGTATTGACCCTGCGGCAATGCCCAGTAAATCAGTAAAACGCAGAGCTTTCCTATGTCCATGTAGAAATGGGCAATGACTAGTAGGATACTGACCCAGTAGTATATGACAGCTCGAGGGCACGCGAACAGAACCGGCGTTAGGGATGTTTACCGCCTCTCCCGATAGTCTACACATGTTGGTATTCTTCAAGGATCCTGGATTATAGCCAGTTTCCTTCGGCACTTCCAGCTATCGACGGAAAGGACTTGTCCAGATTAGAGGCCAGACGCTGTCCGGCCCGCCTGAAGCCGTCGGTGCCACCATGGCATCGTGGCCGAAGACTCTCGGAAGACGCGAAGTGGTGACCGTCCACACCCATATCGAGAGATTATGCATCTAGGTTCAGATAGGTGTGTTCCATGGAGTACCCCGCATTGCGAGCTCGAGTGTGTGATGCGAGTACGAGTATCATCTGATGAGAGCCACCCATGAACTCAAACAGCGAGTGACCTCCAGTGCCACCCAGTTTGGACGGAGTTGTACAATGTGGCTGATCACATGTTCCGCCATCAGTCCGCTATTACTATTAGTATGTCAACCGAACCACAATGATGTCGTCCACGTAGCAAAACCTACGTCCGACGACGAGGGCTTGACATTGTTCGCTCGTATGTTATCCTTGGACTTCCCTCTAGCCATCTGGTGAAATCGCGGGAGTCTTGACTCTTGAGTACTAGATTTGACGCCGCAAGCAGCTGTGTCATGCGACTCGTGTCTCCGGTGCCGCATGCGGCTATATCTCACAGCTGCTCACAGTACGACACTTTCCTCGACACTCAGCTGCTCGTTTTGAAGCGGGAACATCACGCCGATATACGCGGCTTCGACTCTGGACACGGGGGCCTACTATCGAAAACGGCCAACCACGGGATTGGGTGGACAGCGCATAAGACGTTTTGATCCCTCTGCATCGCTTCGTGCTCAGCTGACTCAAATAAGACCACAAACGTTCATCATCACAGATTGCGCCGGGCGCTGCATATATTAATGAAGTCATCGACCCCTCCTCCAACACCCGACGCCGCGCTCGACGTCGACGCTGAACCGCGTTACTTTCGCTCGAACGCACATCGCGACGCGACGACGATGGCACCCATCATCTGTGCGGTGCTGTTGACTTTGACATGTATTGTGCTCTCTGAGCCCACCGCGGGGTCAAGACTATCCTTGTTTCCCAAAGATGGAATGGCACGCATCGGCTCCACATCTCATTCACTCAACGTATCTTCATGTCCCGGTTCGCAGTTTAGTTTATATTGCCTGTTTGCTCCTTCTCATTGCCTGGCTTTTGCATAGGCTATACGCTGGACTCTTTGAGCGAATCAAAGACGGGCCTCACAGCGCAATTGCGGCTCGCAGGGGATGCTTGCGACGCTTTCGGCACGGATATCGTGGATCTTACTCTGCAGGTAACCTACGACACCAATCAGAGGTAATATATCCTAGTCCGACTGAGAATGCAGGGTGACCTGAGCCACTCTGTATTAGGCTCCGTGTCAACATCTTCGATACTGCGCAGTCGCAATTCACCATCCCATCGTCGGTTATTTCCGTGCCTCCCGAACCTACCGAAAGTTACGCGCAGACGTCAGACCTCGTGTTCAACTACGAGTCGTCGCCTTTCGCATTTTGGATCAGTCGTCGGTCGGAACCAGATGCGCTGCCACTATTCGATACTCGAATCAGCTCATTGCCTCCCACGCCGATCCCGCCACTCAATGAAAGTGACCCGTCCACTGCATTGGATGGGTTTCCCTTGGTATTCGAGGACCAGTACCTCCAGCTCACGTCCGCTCTTCCGTACGATGCCAACATTTACGGGCTGGGTGAAGTGATTGCAAGCAGCGGTTTCCGGCGTGATATAGGAACCACTGGGGGGCCCGGGACAATCCAGACTATGTGGGCCCGAGATATCGACGATCCAGTGGATGAAAATGTGTATGTACATGAGCTCATTTTCTGTGTTGCAGTGGCTGACCTCGGTTTACTGCGCAGCTATGGCTCGCATTCCGTATACCTGGAGCACCGTTACAATGATACTTCGCGGAAAGCCCAGTCACACGGAGTTTTCCACTTCAGGTTCGGTGCATCACCCTTGTCCGACCGTCAATGATGCTAATCGCTGATGTCATGGCAGCGCTGCTGGTTCTGATACGTTATTGGCGACTCCGCCGTCGTCTCCCGTCTCCCTAATCCAATACCGCGCCGTGGGAGGCACCTTCGACTTCTATTTCTTCTCGGGCCCCACTCCCCAGGACGTAATCGAGCAGTACGGCCAGCTCATAGGGCTGCCAACTTGGCAGCCTCTCTTCGGTCTTGGCTTTCATTTGTGCAGATGGGGTTACACGAACATTACGGAGACAAAGGAACAAGTGACCCGGATGAGGGAAGCAAATATCCCCCTTGAAGGTTCGCCAACCAGGCTGCTATGTGCTCGGGTGCTGTCTGACGTCTTGTGTTATGTAGTGATGTGGAATGATATCGACCTCTACCACGCTGTGAGAGACTTCACTACGGATCCCGTGTCTTACCCTGCAGAGGAAGTACGGGCGTTCATTCAAGAACTGGTAGGTCCACCTCACAAGCTGGGGATGTTTTCTTAAATCCGCTTGGGTAGGCGGCCAACCATCAGCACTACATACCCATTGTAGATGCCGCCATCGCCAAGCAAGTCAATTCAACCGATATTGTACGTCTGCTTTCCTACAACGGCGGCCCTATGCTGACCCTCTGACCAGTACGACCCGTACACGCGGGGTGTGGAGCTGTGAGTTTCATGCTAGGTCTGACTGTGTTCTCGCGTCGATGACTGTCCTCTACAGGAACGTGTGGGTCAAGAACCCCGATGGGTCCGAATACGTCGGCCAAGTGTGGCCGGGCTATACGGTGAGCCCCACCGTGTCTTCTTGCCCAAGTACTCGGGTCTGCGCGCTCATTTGGCGTCCTGCTGGCCTGGTTCCGTGGCTAGGTGTTTCCCGACTGGTTCTCTGACAACATCGAAGACTACTGGACGGAGGCGCTCAGCAACTGGTCACAAGGAGGCGTCGAATTCTCGGGAATCTGGCTGGACATGAATGAGGTGTCTTCCTTCTGCAACGGCTCATGGTCAGCTGAGGTCTTTTGTTCCAATTTTACTGGCGCTGACACATGTGTGCAGCGGTACTGGGGCTGATCTCTCTACCCCAACCCCGGTTTCTCTGCCTGGCGATCCTGGCAATCTCGTCACGGACTATCCCGAAGGGTGCGACTCTCATCGTCGCCGACAACTCCGACTGATGGTTTCCCAGCTACAATGTGTCGGTTTGGGGCCCGAGTGGAAATATCACGATCAACGGTACTTTAACATACGCCGCGAATGAGCGTTCGTTTGCTCCTGTGACCAAGAGGGGCGTTGGCGCCGGCGAGCAGTCTGGCGTCAATCTGAACTTCCCGCCATATGCCATTCATAACGGTAAGGGAGCTTTCCGGGTGCCACAACGGCGAGTTCGCTGATTGTAAATGCCGGTAGGGTTCGGTCCGCTATATGTCCACACTCTCGACACGAACGCTACTCATGTTGGCGGCTATGCCGAGTTGGACGTCCACAACATGTTCGGGCTGATGGAGGAGAAGACGACCCATCTCGCTGTTCAGAAGGTTCTTGGTATTCGTCCGTTCCTCATCAGCCGCTCGACGTTCCCCAGCTCTGGCAAGTGGACTGGCCACTGGCTCGGCGATAACCATAGCAAGTGGTCGTACATGTACTACAACATCCAGGGCGTCCTGCAATTCCAACTGTTCCAGATCCCTATGGTGGGCGCTGATACCTGCGGGTTTGAGGGTAATACGGACGAAGAGCTGTGCAGCCGATGGATGCAGATGTCAGCATTTATGCCGTTCTATCGGAACCATAACCAGCTTTCGGCGCTGCCACAGGAACCGTACAGGTGGGACAGCGTCGCGAATGCCTCCCGCACGGCGATCAGCATCCGCTATTCCCTGCTGCCCTACTGGGTGAGTTCCTTTCGACCGCTGTGTCCGTGTGCCTAGACCAAACCTTTGTAGTACACGCTGTTCGCCAACTCGTCCACGTATGGCTCACCGGTCGTGCGCGCCCTGTTTTACGAATTCCCGGACGAGCCGGAGCTGTTCGCCATTGACAGGCAATACCTCGTAGGGCGTGACGTTCTTGTGACGCCAGTTCTAACCCCAAATGTCTCAACGGTTGACGGTAGGTCTCTCGAGACTTTCCTTATGGGGGGAGAACTTACCTCGATGATAGGTATATTCCCCGGTAGGGGCCAGGTGACATGGCGCGATTGGTACACGCACGAAGTTGTCAATGCTACTTCCGGCGGAAACACCACCTTGGATGCTCCGCTCGGACACATTCCCGTGCACATCCGGGACGGGGCGGCGATTCTATTGTACGCAGCGCCTGCCTACACGGTCGAGGAGACGCGCCAAGGGCCGTACTCCCTACTCGTCTCCCTGTCACCCGACGGGACAGCATTTGGTACGGCATACGTCGATGATGGGCTGAGTGTCCCGCCGACGCCCAACACGACTCTGACCTTCGTCGCCGGTAACGGCACGCTGTCAATCGAGAGTAACGGTGATTTCTCCATTCAACAGGCTCTGCGAGAGGTGACGATCCTGGGGACTGGGCAAGCGAAGCCAGAATCTGTCATCGTACCGGGGCAGATGAACGCAACGTGGACTTACAAGCCTGACACCGAGGAGCTCGTCGTGACCGGGTTTGATTTGGATTTGAACAACGACACTCTCATCTCATGGATGTAACGAATTGAATCTCGTGTGCATATGTTCTCGTCCCCTTACGTCAGGATGGAATTTAATGAATATCTCTCGTAGTATTGTCGTCGAACGGCACACCTTGACTCACCGCTGCCCAACTTTGAGAATTTAACCTCGTTGCAATGGTAGATCGATAGACGCCCATAACGGAAGCATATTCTGATTAGTCAGCAGGTTCGCCAACAGTTTCCACACTAAGACGACCAGGTCGTAGTCGACGACTCCTCGACCTCGACGGTCACTCCCTGTGCTCGCTCCAGAACCACGCTTTGCTATTCCCTGAAACTAGTGTTTCGCTGGTAAGTTGACCCCTCTTCCTCGCTTGGATGGGCTTGTGCAGTAGTAACTCAGGCTGTCGTGGCGGTAGAACCTCGTAGTGCTGTAGGCCTTTCTAGGACGCCGGTCACGGACATGTCGCGGGTTGCGCACATCCGGAGAGACATCGCCGCTATTGAGCAACAACTCTGCTCCATTGAAGCCGAAAAGCAACAAGCGCGAGAGGCCCTAGACGTCCTGTCAGCGAAGAGACGCTTATTGGAGGCGCGTCGCACTGCACTCGACGCGCAGGCCACGCCCGTTCACTGGCTCCCATCTGAACTCCTACTCGACATCTTTGTCGCTTTTCTCCAAGCAGATGCGTCCGCACCGGTTACGTTGGAACTTTTGGTGCGCCCTATCACCGTCTCCCTCGTGTGTCGACAGTGGCGATCGCTAGCTCTCTCGACGTCGAGCCTATGGTTCCGCATCCCCGTCCACACTCGACCTATGATACTTTTCTTGAGCCGCTCTCAGGAGACGATGCTGGAACTAGCTTTCTTGCAAACTCCTGTTTTCGACGTCTCATCTTGGGATGCGACCCACTTGTCATTACGCCCTTACGTTCCACGTGTGCGGTCAATCCGATGGCGGATGACAGGCGGCAAGAGCCGTGATATGCTCAACAAGTTGATGACCAGTGATGTGCCGTTGTGCGCATTGCAGGTCATTGACATCTGCGGTCCGGCGCAGCAGAGAAGACTACAGTTCTGGGCAGTCGAACGCTACGTATGGATGAACAACACAACCCTCCCGGCGCTCGAGGAGTTGCGTCTCACTGCAGCCATGGCTCTTTCCAAACCTCCAGTTCGCTTTCCTCGATTGCGTATCCTACAACTCGACCACCGGGATTTGCGGCTCTCAGTGTTATATCAACTGCTTCAATGCACCCCGAACCTCAAAACACTTGTTCTAGTTGATATCGTACCAAGGTTGGATTTCGCTATACGGTCTATACCCGCTCGACTCGGTGACCGCCCTCGAATACAGTGGGCCTGGGCCTCAACCTCACAGCCTCGAATATACCGCGACGTGCCTGTTTTGGCTTGCCTGGAGCACCTTGATTGGAGCTTTGCTCCCCCGCGGATGCTTGGCTCCTTTTCCTTCTCCTCGACACTCCGAATCTGCGATCTCTTGCTCTGTGCCTCAACACTGGCCTGAGTCGATGGCCGCGTTACACGGGCTACGATCCCTCCAACCCCGACCCTGCCATTCAAGACAGCATTCCAGTGTGCCTGTCTTCTCTCCGAGAGCTGGATGTCCAATGTATTGATGACGAAGCGTTACGTTATGTTTTCCACAAACTCCACTTTCCCTCGCTCACGAAACTACACATCACGTATCTGCCGCCCCTCCGTGCGCGGTGCGAGCTTCCACGGCTTCCCCGCCACGAGAGCATGTTCCGCGAGCCTCGGCTTCACACCGTGACGGATCTCAAGCTCTCGCACTTCACTCTCGACATCGACGAGACCAAGACGATGCTGCGATATATGCCCGCTCTCACTCACCTTACTTTCCTGGACTGCCCTCAAGCGGCCGGCGTCGTCTGCGCTCTGTCTGGCGGCACTTGTGACAACCGACACGTGAACCCGCTCAACATCTGGATATGTCCGCGGCTCGAAGTCTTCCGGGTGGTGGACGTTCCCGACCTCAGATTCCGGTGCCTGCGAGGGATGCTCCACGCGCGATTCCATGGTTCCCGGGCACCCGGCTCCTGCCTCACCACTCCGTCGAAGCAGGGGCCTCGCGTGCCGGGATCCTCTTCTCCACGTGTCGTCAAGCCTTTGCGGAGAAGACTTCGGGATGACGACCTCAGTAGCGCCGACGGCTCTACGTCTTCGCCGTCCTCACGCGCGGGCGCTACCATTGGATGGAACCCATATGCCTCCATGCGACCATCGCTGCTCCGCATCGTATGCGTTGAGGGATGTCGCCGAGTCTCTGAGATAGAGGCGATGTCCTTGGGTGACGAATTCCCGTCCCTGAGGGTCAAGTGGGAAGCGTAGCCGAAATGTCCCGCGTTCAGTGAGTCGCCACGATCTCTTCCTTGAGGTTTCGTTACTCAAATATTGCATTGTGCCGCTGCTCTGTGCTTAGACGTGACAACCTCAACCTCAACTATTCCCGTTATTCCTACTGCGATACCTAATTCCCGGATCCTCATAACTCTGAACTGTGTGCGTATTGCACCTCTGATAGTCTATTCGTCCTGGCCTTGCGATACCCGCTACTTCTATGCGGACGCGTTGTTAAACCGTGTCCCCAAATGTCACTTACGATCTCAGACTGCCACTCTGGTATTCTAAATGATGTTGACGACTTGGTACCATGTATACGTGTACGATATATAGTCCGTGGTCACTTCATGAGTCCTATCTCTCCGAAAGCCTGCGCGATGTGGTTCTGATCACACTTTGTTGTCTGGAAAGATGGCGGAGCTAGAAGCTCAACGCCAATTAGATAAGCAAATTCATACCATCAGCATCTGCGCAAGTGCATCCAAACTCCTCCTGGCCTCTTCGTACTACGATCACAACCCCTTTTCAGCACTCTATTTCGGACGTAGCGCCGGACTTGGGCATATACGGTAGCCCGTAGCTGCCCAGCAGCGGTGCGTTCGATCAAGACGTCCAATGCTCGATAACTAATGGCAACCCAAACACAGTTCACAGTCGACTCGTTGCCAATCACGTCGAAGCGACTGCACTGCTCTAGCCAGCCACTGTGGGCTCCTTTGGCATCCTTACATTCTCACTTCAGGACCATCGGTAAGTATGTCAGATCGTCCATCTCTAATCGTTACATGGCTCATCTGAAATATAGGCCTCCAGCTTTGATAAAGCCAGCCTCCAGCTACGCCGTAACTCAACCGACTCTTCCGTGTACAACCACTGCAATCAAGCTGTCGATCTCGAATCATGCCCGGATCTTCGAATGACCTCGCTTCTCTGATTGAGGACGCCGATCACGACAAGCCCGTAGTCCTAGCACTCTCTGAAGAGGCACTCAATGAGGCATTTAGACCGGGATACAAACCCCTCTGTCATGTCGAAGTGTGCAAACTCGCCGACATCGCGCGTTCGGCACTGCGGCTACCCCCCTCCGTCCCCCCAACTGAGGTCCGCATCCTCAATGCTGGTTCCTTCAACAAGGTGTTCATCGTCCGTTTCAACTCAATCGCTACAGTCGCACGGGTTCCATTTGACGTACCGGCCGCGAGGGACCCCATCCGACTCAGGTCGCAGATTGCGACGTTGGACTTCTTGAAGACTCACAAGCCGACTATACCACTACCCAGAGTGCTAGCTGCTGTTGCCGATAGCGACAACCCGTCGCGCGCACCGTACGTCGTTTCGGAATTCTGCCGAGGATCGCCTCTCACGATTCAAGAGTGGTACGTGGACATGTCGGATGCGAGTCGCGACGCCGCGATTGAGCTCCTCGCTGACAACTGGGTCAAGATCGTGACGCCAATCTCGTTCCAGTCAATGGGAAGCATTGTCCGCGACCCTGCGCGACCGTCCGGCTTCTGAGTCATGCCCATGATCTCGCAGTTCCCGGGGCAGGCAACCCCGTTGCTCGATCCGTCTGTGGCAATGCTCGACGGACACAAGAGCCTCGGTGATTACTGGACCCTCACGATGGAAGGGCATCGCCGTCAGATGGTCGACTTCTGACCCGACAACGATCACTCTGTCGTTGGCCTGGACCTCCGTTACGAGAAGTACACTCTAGGGCATCTTTGGCAATGCTACGAGGCCGTCCTGGAACTTGTGCACATCGCCGCGTCTCTAGATCCGCTGGCGGACGCGCCAGCAATGGCACTCATGCACGCAGATTATTCCTTCTGGAAGAACATACTCTTCTCTGCGGATCGTACACGCATAGAAGGCATCATCGATTGGGACGATGCTGTCGTCGTTCCCCGAGATCTTGTCGCCGTATACCCCTACGAGTTGACGGATCAGGCTGGCGTATGGCGCACTGATCCGCCAGACCTAGTTGCTATCCCGCCGGGTACGCTGTTCGAAGATGAGGGTCTGTGGGAAACCGCGATCCAGGAAACACAGCAGAGGAGGACGTTCAGAGAAGTTGTGCGGAAGCAGGATCCTCAGCTGGCGGAGCTATACACAGATCGTCGGGCGAGGTTTGGGAGGCGAGTACATCTTCTGGTCAGTCAAGGATTGGACACTTGGCTATACATCAAAGACTGGATATTAGGTGAAGGTCTGGAGGAGGCGCGTGCATTGCGTGATGATGAAAGGTGACCACCGGCATACTGCTTCGCTCGCCGCAGGGGCATTGAATATGAGAACTGTCTGAAAATAGCCAGGTAACCGAATCACCGCGCCTTTGAGGCGGTTAGGAAGAAGAGCTGTGAAACTCTTCATGTACGTGATGGTCTGATTACTATTACATTGTTACCTTCGATGCGCGTATGGTCCGGAGTATACAGAGGTGCCTCTCTCTAAGTTTCGCATATTTGCCACAGCGGACTAAGCACGAGCCTGGACACCATGGCCCGCAAAGTCGCCGGCTTCGAATTTATCTTTCGGCCGCAGGCAGCCGTACCATCGTTGACGTTCTTCCCTGAAGCTTGGAGCTTGAAGCTTGAAGAGTTGTGCCACCGCGCATATACGTACCTTGCGGGAAGCGAACATTCAGTCAAGCAAACCATTGGCTGCCTTCAGAATGGCAGTAATACAACAATCCACCAGTATATTACATGGACACACTGTACTAGAACATCATAAATCCTGTCGACAACCGAATACGTGTCAAAGCTCGTGACCGTGGACTGCCTCCAGCGCAGAGCGAAGATTCGTCAGAGACAAGTATGCTTTAGTGTGATGAGATGCGACGTACCATCTATCCTACTCGTGGCCTGAGGTCAAACCCTGCGCTCAGCCAATGCACGCGCCTCATCCAAACCCTCGCCCAAGACCCACTTCTGTTTCCACAACCAAGTGCACCAGCCATACATGACCAGGTAGTGAACCCGTCTCCTGAGCCTCGCACGACGGTCGGTGTACAGAGCCGCAAGCTGTGGATCCTGCCTCTGTACCAACTCCCTGAACCTCCGTCTCTGCTGTGTCTCCTGGATCGCAGTGTTCCACAGACCCGTGTCTTCATACAGTGTTCCGGGCGGGATAGCAAACACGTCGTCCGGGTCAGAGCGCCACGAAGCCTCGTGTGTCAACTCCTCGGGATAGACAGCCGCGAGGTCTCGTGGGACGACGACGGCGTCGTCCCAATCGACTATCCCTTCGATGCGCGTGCGGTCCGCCGAGAAGAGAACATTACGCCAGCAAGCGTAATCAGCGTGCATCAGAGCCATGATCGGCTCGCGCCCGTGCGGGGTTGCCAGCGGATCCAAGGAGGCCGCGATAGCTGCGATAGTCTGCACGGCTTTAGCACATTGCCAGAGTTCACCTAGCGAGTGCTCGTTAAAAAGGCCATCCTTGACGATGACCGAGAGGTCATTGTTCGGGTAGCGAGAAGTGATGTTACGGAACTGCTCTTGAATTTTGGAGGCCCAAAAATCCGCTAAATTCATCGGCCCCGTGCGCCGCTCGAACGATGGTTCGAGGACCTCAGTATAACGGTCTGGAAATTGTGGAATCATAGGTATGATGCGAAAGCCACGCCGAGAACCACTAGCGTCTATGCGCCACATGCCATTCACGACACCGGAAGGGTCATGGAGTATGCTTCCGATTGCGTTGAACGGAACCGGCGCCGTGATCTTGACCCAGAGGTCGGCAAGGAGATCGACGACGGCGTCACGACTTGCGCTCGATAGATTGTCGCACCACTCGATATAGGTGATAGGAGTTCCCGTGAGGAATTGGGAAATGACATAAGGCGCACCCGCAGAGTTCGTGCTGCTGTTAGTAACAGCAGCAGCGATGACCCTCGGCACCGCGATATGCGGTCTGTACAGTGCCAAGAAGTCCAGTGTGGCGACCTGAGATTTCAGTCGAATGGGGTCACGCGCCGCAGGTACGTTGAACGGGACTCGTGCGACGACTGCTGTTTGCCCAAAACGAACGAGGAAGACTTTGTTGAAGTGCCCAACGTCGTGTATAAGCACTTCACTGGGAGCGACGGTGGAACGAAGCTGAAGGGCATCGCGGGCCGCAGTCACGAGCTGTCTCACGTCAACGCCGCAGAGGACCTTGTATTTCGGTGCGAAGACCTCATTCAAGGCTTCCTCAGAGAGTATCCGAGGTGTGATGACTGATAGGCAATAATCATCAGCATTATTAGCCGTCTGCCAATGGGTAGACCGTCACCTGGTGACCCGAGCATCGATGGCGGTAGTCGTCGGTTGCAGCGTGTAACGGGTGACGGGTAGGCACTTGCTTGAGGAGCTGACCAAAGGGAATGGGTACGTTCATATCACAACTTGATTATAACTGGCGAGCGACGGCGCCGTGGGATGTGAGTCAGCGTGACGCGAGTGTGATGAGCGCCTGAGTCACTTTAAGGAGATCAAAAAGTGGTCACGGTCACATAGCCTGACATGCGAAACTTACCCGGCTTATAGCTAGCCCAAAAGCCTGTGCGAGGAGGGTATGTTTGTGAGTCTCAGTGTGTACTTCGAGATGAATGCCGTGCTGATGCCTTGTAGTTTACGCGTCTGGCACGGTACTTTAAGTGCAAGCTTATGTCCACTGGCAGCAGCGCCACATGGACTCACGGTCGTTCAACGTTCCATAGTATAGAAGGCTAGCACGGAGTCGACCAGCAATACCGCACAAGAATCTGTCCATCTGCCACGCTCCCCGTTGGTCTCGCAATAAGTGAGTCTCGCTTCTGATGCGACGCTGTCGGAGATATCATTATGGGGCTTCTGTTGTTCTCGGACCGCAGATCCTGACATATACGGTGGCATCGCACCGCTCACTCAGGCTGAATGCGATGTCCGGAGACTATGTTGGCCGCAAACGTCAGAAATGACTGGAGCAAGGAGCGCACTATACTGCGTTGAGGAATGCCATGAGAGCCTTAGCCTGCCATGTGCTTGCGAAGTCTGATGCGGATAGCCGTTTCAGTGATGCTTGTATGCACCTTGTTCTGTGGCATCGGACTTCCGGATAACAACAAGTGTACAGTTCCGTGGGGAGACCCGGACCATACCGTTGGATTTCGCGGCTTGAGGATTCCTCGTGAATAGAACCGGAACAGGAACCATAAATTCATTGCTCGCCGTAGCCCATACGTGGACGGGCTTTCCACCAGGTTACTTTGTTGCTCCTCAGAGACGTTGCCTTGATATCGCGAATTGACTCGCTCAGTCTGCATGCTACGGCAGGCAATTTGCCCATACATCACAGCACTCGCACAAATTCAAGATGTTCACGCATCATGAGGCCGTGGACCTGGTAATTGCACCGAGGTCTTCTAGGCTATGCAGATGAAAACGGTACGTCCGCGCGTTGTGATTCTAGACCAACTTCTGAGCGCGCTGGTCCTAGCATTCCTAGGAGCTTCGGCGTGACTCAGTATACCAGGGCAACATACATGTGCATGTCCAGAATACGCACACAGGAGATGAGGTTCTAACACCTCGTGTATTGCTGGAATCGTGCCGTTCAGTCATATCACACATATTTGGCGATTTTGCACCGGTGTAAGTTCAGATGCATGCACTCGATTTGGAAACATTTGCCTAACATCGACAAGACAGACCAGGGAATCTGAGAAGAGTACCATCTCGGACGCGATCACGGCGCAAGGTGCAGGATGCACATTACGATGACTGTGTCTCCAAAAGAGGTCGTGTTGCTCGTGAACCGATATTGTGCCTCTCCGGAAACGGAACGCATGAGAAGATCTGCTCGGACCATAGTCAGTTCTCATTCGAGGGCGGCAAAGCTTAGCGCATAAAATGGCTCGAAGGGGACTCGAAGTGAGCAGCATCCTCCCCCAGAGTTCAAGTTGACCAGTGCTCCCTACGCATCTCAACCTCCTACGCCGATATATATCCCAATGGTAAGTTCACAGGTACACGGTTGGTCCTGTGATACGACAGACCGACGGTGGATTACTATTCTCTAGGAAACCATCAAGGAAGATCCGAAAGAGTGGCTGAATGTAGTCATTAACGATCCAAAGAAATCACCCGGCTACCCTACCCTGGCCGTAGGTGCCTGGACGAATATCCACGGTCTCGGCACTTCAACGCACAATCCCCCGCTGCGCGTTCAGATCATGCGCACGTCTCAGGGCGATTACAGATTCCGACTCCTTGAAAAGAACAGTCAGAGGATCGTTGCCGGTCCTCTTGTATCGAGCACAGGGGATGCCGACGAGGCTATAAAGGAGCTTCACAATTCCCTCTAAACCACCAGCGCGATGCTTCAGGTATTCGGTGAGCAGGTTCAAGTCGTGTCGTAATCATGCATGCCGTCTGACCATGTTGATAATCTGTCTTTAGACCTGCCTGTGTGCGTTGACAATGGCTGGAGTTCAGACGATGAATAACGTTCGGTGTCCCTTGACTTACTGTAACATACAGATTATGGCTCAGACGGATGTTTGATGATCTACGACAGACTGTAACTACCCCTTGCACAATTATTTTGGAAACACAGATCGTCCTCAGACCCCGGCGTAGCATTGGTCGATGCAGTACAGCACGCACATTAGCCCATTAATTTCTGACCCTTGCAGCTAGTGTAGTCTCCGGGCATCTGAGTTAGCTGTGCCATGCCACTGCCAGCGTACTACTGATGTATCAGATTCCGCTACTTACCCGGATACCGCCGCCGACCTGAACTTGCCAGTGACTCACTTATTGCGAGGCACGGCGGGAAGAGGCCTAATATACTGGCCTATGATATTGGATATTTATTGACATAAATGTTGAACGTTGAACGTTGGACGTTGACTATTTGAATCTTGGGTGCGTATGTTCCCGTCTTTTTGCTTCAGAATGGAATGCAAACAGTATTTATGTGATGTCGTGGTTGTCGTTGAACGGCGCAACTAGGCTTCGCTCGCCGCCGACCGCGGTGCAAAAGGTCGTCCGGCCGGCCTCGAACTTGCATATGGGTCGCGGGCAACCGTGCCATTGTTGCGCCCTGAAGAGTTGACACGTCCGAGTCGCGCACATATTTGATGGCAAGTGTGCACTTAGCCGAGTCAACCGTGGGCTGGATGGAACAACACAGCGGTGACAAATCAATTCGTAGTGTCCTACGTGGACACATCGTAGAACATGATACGCGCTCTCGGTAGCGTTTACCAGCTCGGTAGAACGCATGATGTATGGGTTTCTTGTACGCTCGAAGAGTCAAGACTGCTTGCTGTGCAGAAAGTACTGTAGCGAACCCTACAACCCGGATGTCACGCGTCACAAGCCCGCCGCCCGCCGCGGCGAGGATGTCATGTTACTCGTCACACCCGACCCCGCCGCCGGCGCCAACACTGTCGCTAGGCGCTAGGAGCGGCGCCTGCGGCGGGCACAGCGACAAGACCGCCATCCGGGGGGCGCATCACACGTCACACGCGTCCCCGCCGCTGCGCCGGATCGTGTACAGCCTGTCACACGTCACACCCCCATCCGGGTTGTGGGGTTCGCTACAGTAGTCAGAGACCAGTGTGCTTCAACACGGATATCTGTGACGTACCATCCGTATTAGTAGTCCTTGTGATTAGGTGAAGCTCCGCGTTTACCCAATGCATGGGCCTCATCCGAACCCTCGCCCAAGACCTACTTTCGTTTCCACAGCCAGGCGCACCAGCCTTCGGTGACTAGATAATGAACACGCCTCCTGAGCCTCGCACGACGGTCGGTGTACAGTGCCGCAAGCTGCAGATCTTGTCTCTGTACTGCCTCCCTGAACCTCCGCCTCTGCTGTGTCTCCTGGATCGCAGTTTTCCACAAACCTGTGTTTTCATACAGCGTTCCGGGCGGGATGACAAAGACGTCGTCTGGGTCAGAGCGCCACTTGGCCTGGTGGGTTAACTCTTCGGGATAGACAGCCGCGAGGTCTCGTGGGACGACGACGGCGTCGTCCCAATCGACTATCCCTTCAATACGCGTGCGGTCCGCCGAGAAGAGAACATTACGCCAGCAAGCATAATCAGTGTGCACCAAAGCCAGAATCGGCTCGCGCCCATGCGAGGTCGACAGCGGATCCAGGGAGGCTGCGATGGCTGCGATAGTCTGCACGGCTTTGGCACATTGCCAAAGTTCACCTAGCGAGCACGTGTTTCGAAGGCCATCCTGTACGATGACCGAGAGGTCATCGTTCGGATAGTGAGAAGTGATGTCGCGAAACTGCTCTTGAATTTTGTTGGCCCAATAGTCCGCCAAGCTCCCCGGCCCAGTGCGGTGCTCGAACGATGGTTCGAGGACCTCAGTATGGCGGGTCGGAAGTTGAGGGATCGTGGGTATCACACGAAAGCCATGCCGAGAACCACTGGAGTCCATCCGCCACATGCCGTCTACGACGCAGGATGGGTCATGGAGGATGCTTCCGATTGCGTTGAACGGAACCGGCGCCGTGATCTTGACCCAGAGGTCGGCAAGGAGATCGACGACGGCGTCACGATCTGCGCTCTATAGCTTGTCGCACCATTCAATATAGGTGATAGGAGTTCCCGGGAGGAATTGGGAAATGATATAAGGCGCGCCGGCAGGATTCGTGTTGCTGACGGCAGCAGCGAGGACCCTCGGCACTGGTATATGCGGCCTATACAGCGCCAAGAAGTCTAGTGTGGCGACCTGAGATTTCAGTCGAATGGGGTCACGCGATGCAGGCACGTTGAATGGGACTCGCGCGACGACGGCTGTCTGCCCCGGAAAACGGACGAGGAAGACTTTGTTGAAGTTCCCAGTGTCGTGTATACGCACTTCACTAGGATCGACGGTCGAGTGAAGCTGAAGGGCGTTGCGCGCAGCATTCACGAGCTGGCTCGCATCAACGTTGCAGAGGATCATGTATTTCGGCGAGTAAGCCTCGTTCAGGGCTTCCTCAGAGTGTGTCTGAGGCGTGGTGACTGGGAAGTAATGAACATGAGTAAAGTCACTGACCGTCTGTCATAATGGAGATGATTACCTGGTGGCTCGAGCATTCAGTCTTGACCGATGAAGTTACACGAAGTCAGTGTACTTAGTAGCGTGTAATGGGCGGGTACCTGCTTGAGGAGCGGAACGAGCGGATTGTATGTGTCAAAACCGCCGGCTGCGTCGCGCAGCGGGTTATGTTTGAACTCAGGCCAGCGTACCAATTTGGTACGACATACATGATATACAACGGCTGCTTGAGACACCACGGGTCCTTCAAGTTGAGACAGTCACGGTAGACTTCAGTGGCCTGGAAAAAAAGCTAAAATTTACTCACAACTGTTATAGACCTGCCGAGACCATGCTTGAGTGCTGGCCGCTGCACAGTAAGTGTTATGTCGAGGAGGAGGGAAAACCGTGTTTCACGCGTTTCCAGTCATTACGCGGTTTGCCGCATTCGGCGTCACAGTGACCATAAAAGTCACATTTCCATCACAGATCTAGATTTTGATACGCGTGAACACCCCATCATTCACTGGCACGGTGCCACAACCGGAGTCTTTTTTGTATTCTCCGTGTTTTAGGCCCGTACTGTAGGTACATGTGGGCACAATAGTAAGGGACGTCAGACGCTAACAGACCGTGCTGCGGCATGGGCCCCCAGATCCCGAGGAACCCCATCTCCCTGCGACCTCACCACCCTCCCAGCCCCTGCCACAACTGGAGTCACTGCCTGACTTTGGGCTGACTCGCGGGTCATTCACTTACCTATATCGCATCCAATCCCTTTGTTCCACTCCTCAAACAAGTGCCTATCCGTTGTACGCTACAACTAATGAGTCTACCGCCATCGGTCAGGACTACTAATGCAAACACCAGAGCCGCCAGGTGGGTTAGTAGTCTACCATCACTGTAGACGGACAACACTGCTCATCATTGCATGCTCACTGCCTCCCAGATATCACACCTCAGACACACTCTGAGGAAGCCCTGAATGAGGCCTACTCACCGAAACACAAGGTCCTCTGCAATGTTGACGCGAGCCAGCTCGTGGATGCTGCGCGCAACGCCCTTCAGCTTCACTCGACCGTCGATCCTAGTGAAGTGCGTATACACGACACTGGGAACTTCAACAAAGTCTTCCTCGTCCGTTTTCCGGGGCAGACAGCCGTCGTCGCGCGAGTCCCATTCAACGTGCCTGCATCGCGTGACCCCATTCGACTGAAATCTCAGGTCGCCACACTAGACTTCTTGGCGCTGTATAGGCCGCATATACCAGTGCCGAGGGTCCTCGCTGCTGCCGTCAGCAACACGAATCCTGCCGGCGCGCCTTATATCATTTCCCAATTCCTCCCGGGAACTCCTATCACCTATATTGAATGGTGCGACAAGCTATAGAGCGCAGATCGTGACGCCGTCGTCGATCTCCTTGCCGACCTCTGGGTCAAGATCACGGCGCCGGTTCCGTTCAACGCAATCGGAAGCATCCTCCATGACCCATCCTGCGTCGTAGACGGCATGTGGCGGATGGACTCCAGTGGTTCTCGGCATGGCTTTCGTGTGATACCCACGATCCCTCAACTTCCGACCCGCCATACTGAGGTCCTCGAACCATCGTTCGAGCACCGCACTGGGCCGGGGAGCTTGGCGGACTATTGGGCCAACAAAATTCAAGAGCAGTTTCGCGACATCACTTCTCACTATCCGAACGATGACCTCTCGGTCATCGTACAGGATGGCCTTCGAAACACGTGCTCGCTAGGTGAACTTTGGCAATGTGCCAAAGCCGTGCAGACTGTCGCAGCCATCGCAGCCTCCCTGGATCCGCTGTCGACCTCGCATGGGCGCGAGCCGATTCTGGCTTTGGTGCACACTGATTATGCTTGCTGGCGTAATGTTCTCTTCTCGGCGGACCGCACGCGTATTGAAGGGATAGTCGATTGGGACGACGCCGTCGTCGTCCCACGAGACCTCGCGGCTGTCTATCCCGAGGAGTTGACCCACGAGGCTGCGTGGCGCCCTGACCCGGACGACGTGTTTGCTATCCCGCCCGGAACACTGTATGAAGACAGACTTATGTGGGAGACTGCAATCCAGGAGACGCAGCAGCGGCGGAGGTTCAGGGAGGTGGTACAGAGACAAGACCCAGAGCTTGCGGCGTTGTACACCGACAGTCGTGCGAGGCTCAGGAGACGGATTCATTACCTGGTCATACACGGCTGGTACACTTGGTTGTCGTATGACGACTGGATACTGGGTGAGGGATTGATGGAGGCGAATGCATTGGCTGAACGCAATGCTTGAATACATAGCGGGCCACGAGGGCTACGGATGATGCGCCACATGCCGTTAACTTCGACCTTCCCAGAACGAACTGCACAGCCTGCGCGCATCTGATCCACTGATATCTCGAATTGTGGGAAACAGACTTGGCCTTGGTCATATTTAAAGAAGCGCTGCTAGCCCTCGCTAGGACTGTGATTTCCCAAGTACCTGATGACTGTGTCCTACAAACTTCGCAGCTGATTACCGTATGCCTGGATCATTTGGTGATTAGTTGAGTCCTCTTGTCACGTCGACAGATGCTTAAGTTACCCCTCTACCAGTTTCTGTGCCATCTGAGGCGGTGCTCAACGAGTCCTACATCCCGGGATACGGCAAACTCTGCCATGTCGATGTCTCTGGCCTTGTCGAAATGACGCGCGCCGCTCTCCAGCTATACTCATCCACCGCACCCAGCGAGGTCCGTATCCTTAAAACTGGATCTTTCAACAAGGTGTTCTTCATACAATTCGGCACCATCGCTGTCGTCGCACGCGTCCCTTTCGACGTGCCGGCAGCACGCGATCCCATCCGTCTTGGATCGCAAATCGCGACGTTGGACTTCCTCAGGATTCACAAGCCGACTATACCCATACCCAGAGTTCTCGCTGCTGCGCCCGACAACCAGAATCTGTCGCGCGCGCCGTTTATCATCTCCGAGTTCTGTAGAGGGACGCCTCTCACGATTCAAGAGTGGTACGACGACATGTCGAATGCGAGCCGGGACAGGGCCATCGACCTCCTCGCCGACGCGTGGGTGAAGATCACTGCGCCAGTCTCTCTCAATACGATTGGAAGCATCGTTCAGAATGCGTCGAACCTTCCGCATGGTATGCGGCCCAGCAGAGACGACGCGCAGTCGTCCGGATTCCGTGTCATACCCATGATTCCGCAATTCCCTGACGAATGGACTGGAGTGCTTGACCCGTCCACGGAGAGGCACTCTGGTCCTAGGAGCATTGCCGAACATTGGTCCCCCCTGCTGGAAGCGCAGCGCCACCAAATCGGCATGACGTTCGCAGGCAAAGACCCATCTTTCGTTGTATGGGACGACCGAGTCACTAAGCACACATTGGAGAAGCTCTGGCAATGCTTTCAGGCCATGCAGGAACTCACATGCATCGCTGCATCCCTGGATCCACTGGCACGTACACCGGCGATGGCATTAATGCACTCTGACTACTCGTGTTGGAAGAACATACTCTTCTCAGCGGACCGTAGGAGCATAGAGGGCATCGTCGATTGGGACGATGCCGTTGTCCTTCCTCGCGATCTTACGGCCATATACCCCGACGAGATGACGGATCAGGCTGGCGAATGGCGGTCGGATCCGCCAGACGTATTTTCTATCCCACCGGGTACGCTATACGAAGACGAGGGTTCGTGGGAGACGGCGATTCAGGAAACACAGCAGAGGCGAACGTTCAGAGAGGCTGTGGGGAGGCGGGATCCTCAGCTGGAGGCGCTATACACGGATCGACGGGCGAAGCTCCGGAGAAGAGTGCATTATCTTGTTCGTTATGGGTGGTACACTTGGTTATCGAACGACCGCTGGGTATTGAGCGAGGGTCTGGAGGAAGCGCGTGCGCTAGCTAGAGGTAGAAAGTGAACATATCCCCTTAGCTTCACGAGCATGTGCATCTATGATAGACATCTCTGTTCTTACGCACACCCTATGAAGCTCGAGCTCTGGGCACTTACCTACCAAATACTGTTTCCAATCATAATTGCTGTCGTGCGATTCCAGACATATCGAGGACCACAAAGCCATATGCGCCGTAATGCAATGACTCTGCGATGCATTCGGCATTGTGCATGATCATGAGTTCTTTGCCGACTTCGAGAATGTATTTATGGCCATCCCGTTCACGTTCGCAATTGCCGTCGCGTCCCTCCACGTTCGTGACAACCGAGGAGCTTGCCTGAGATGATCGAAGCTTGATACTGGGACGCAGTAACTTGGGTCGTGGTACTCACATTCTCATGCCCCACCATGATTGCGTCGAACGATAGGAGTGAATCAAGTCAATCAAATGAAACGCGGCAGAAGGTGAACAGGAAAGCTTACTGGTCATGCTCTTGTGTGATGCGCGGTTCTGGTCCGACGCGATGCTTCGACAATGTATTTGTGGTCTTTCCGTTCACATCCGCAGTTGCCGTCGCATCCTTCCAAGTTTCGCGACGACCGAGGAGCTTGACTGAGAGACCATCGATATCCGATGTCTACAAAAATACGCCAATTCAGTCCCTAGTACTCACATTCGTATGCCCCAACGTGCACTGCGTCGAACGATGAGAAGCTGTCAGGGAGTCAAGCAAATGGGACACGGTATCAAGCATCATACCCCAGATTGCATCCGACAGTGTCATACAAGCTCGCATTGAAGTCCTTCGCCGCTGCACGTTTAGAAGCAGCATGGACGTGGCTCAGAGCACGAGTGCATCCCAGGGCTGCACGAGTGAACGGAGCTGTCAGAAACGAAGCTGTCAGATGCGCAGGAAGACATGCAACAGACTTCTATCCCGATTGCGATGAGTGGTGTAGCAAGGCTGCGAAGGATGACGTCGCCAAGGCTTGGGAGAGGAATCTACAGTACCGCTTGGGATCGATGGGGAACTTTGCTGTCGTACAAGTACTACAACCGCTGGGTTCTGAGTGACGGCCTGGGGACTGGCTAAAGATGGGAAGCAAACAGACTGGCTATGTAGGGCTCTTCTTACTTACCTGTGGCGTCTCCGAGACCTTGGGCTTTTCGACGCTCGACACCACGAATGTGTAGGTGTTTTTGCTCTGTCGAGATCATCGTGTAAGATCTAATGCGACATAATCGATGACCGAGTCATCTATACGCACGAACTCAATACGTGATACTTGCGTTCCCATGGATCGAGCGTGACGCGGGCGCGTGAAGAACGACTGCGCATGCATATTTCAGTCGAATGAATGAGACACGAAGCTACGAACCAGGTGGCACTGCCTTCGACTTCGTCGTGGTCCTTCGGCACCACACTTCGTCGATGGCAAGCGCGCGCGCAGGGGAGGGCGGATTTGGATCGTGCCTTGGGTCTGACGGACGTAGGGGGTGCAGCGACGATGATCCAGGAGTGATCAAGGCGTACACGCGCTGCGCTCCAGTGTTCTCTTGACAGTTTACGGAGGATGTGGGAATGCTGCACACGACTATGGACTGGAGGTTGGCGTGCGAGAGAAGCAAGATACTAGAACCAACAAACCTGCTCGCTCGGAAGAGGGTTATTATGCGCGAATGAGTGAGGTCAGCGTTCTATGATTAGTTCATACTGAGCTAGCTCGATGAATGAATATTGAGGACGCCGGCAACCGCAAGAGACGCGTCGACCACTGAGAATGGGCGGAGGTAGCCGTGGAATCAAAACTCAAGGCGTCCGCGCACTCGGGGCACTGGATTGCGCGCATGTCCGGGGCCACACAGGCAATAATGCCATGATGAACAAGCCGACAAAACTCGCGGAAAAGGCGAGAGGAGGTCGCGCTCTCGTACGTGTATTGCTGCGGCTGAATAGGACTGTTGTGCGCTGCCTGGCGAGGGGACGGGGCGCAAGGGGAGCCCTTGGCCCAGTGGACTGAGCCTCGAACGCGTCGCGGAGGTAAACACCATGCTTTATAGCATTTCAAACTCCGCAGTGGTGGCTTTTTTCGGTGCCGTCTTTATCCAAGTCCGGCCCTCCTGGACACTCCTGCCTCCCCGCTACTCCTCTCTCCCCGCACCAGCCATGTCGTCCAACATCAACATCAGCCAGGTCGACCCCACGGCGCCGACACCGCAAAACACGCCCCTCAGCCACGCCCCCATCGCGCAGGGTCTCTCGCGGCCGACCGTCCCAGACATCAGCGAGGACAATGAGCCAGAGGAGGAGGAGGAGGAGTCGGGCATCCAGCAGGCCATGCAGGGCCTCGTCAGCGCGAAGCTCGCCACCCTCATCGGAAAGAGCTCCGGCTACGTCGAGAGCCTCCCAGAGAACGTCCGGAAGAGCGTTGAGGCGCTCAAGGGCGTCCAGGTGAGGCAGGTCGAGCTGCAGAACCAGTACAAGCGCGAATGTCTCGAGCTCGAGAAAAAGGTGCGCGAAAATCAGCCGAGCCTATTCCGATAGGGGTCGCTGACAGGCGGGCAGTACCACGAGCTGCAAAAACCGCTGTTCGAGCGTCGCTTCAAGATCCTCACTGGGGCCGAGGAGGCGACCATGGCAGAGGTCGAGGCCGGCGAGAAGGAGTGGGCCAAGGAGGACGAGGAGTATCGACCTCTCGGCACCGAGGCGACCTACCCGTCCGTCGCCATCCCCGAGTTCTGGCTCACCGCGCTGCGCAACCATGTTGGCCTGTCGGAGATCATCACAGATCGCGACGGCGACGCCCTCAAGCACCTCGTCGACATTCGCCTCGAGTACCTCCCCACCACGGACACCAAGCCCGGCTTCAAGCTCATCTTCGTCTTCACGCCGAATGAGTTCTTCGAGAACTCAGTGCTCGAGAAGACGTATATGTACCAGGAGGAGGTTGGCTACACGGGCGATTTCATGTACGATCATGCGATTGGCACGGAAATCAAGTGGAAGGAGGACAAGGACCTGACGAAGGAGTTCGAGATCAAGAAGCAGAGGAACAAGAGTGCGTAGCAGGCCATTTCGCGCCGGCTCATGCGTATATGCTGACGATCACCGATCAGACACGAACCGGACGCGTTTAGTGCGGAAGGCAAAGCCAACGGACTCGTTTTTCAACTTCTTCGCGCCCCCGCAGCCACCGAGCGACGACGACGACGACGTTGATGGGGAGGAGCTCGAGGAGCTCGAGGAAAAATTGGAGATGGACTACCAGATCGGCGAGGATATCAAGGAGAAGGTTAGTTTGCGTTCGATCGCTCTTGGCCCGCTCATATCAAGGTCGCTAATCGCCTCGATTGCTCTAGATCATTCCCCGTGCGATTGACTACTTCACCGGCCGCGCGCTTGAGTTTGAGGACTTCGAGGACGACGATGATTTTGAGGATATCGATGATGAGGATGACGACGAGGACCACTTCGAGGATGAGGTACGCTATTCTCTGCCCACCACCGCCGGGAAAGTCGCCAGACTGATTCGAAGGACTGAACACAGGACTCGGAGTCGGACGATGCGTCGCCCGCACAACGGCGGCGCATGCCCGCGAAGGGCGGCGCGGGCGCGAACCAGAACGTGAATCCGGAGGAGTGTAAGCAGCAGTGATCGCGCGTGTCCTTCGCTGCTTGCCCGTGGAGTGTAGCATGGTGGAGTCTGGCTGTGTCCCCCTCGTCATTGTCGGTTGGAAGGTCCTGGTATGCAATCTGGTAGGTCATCAATCGTGTTGTTGTTCAATCATACGTACGTACGCCCGGGAAAACGTAATGTTGTCATGCTTGTATTCATTATTCACGCTCTCCCCATCCCACCCCGTGCTCTCGTACTGTCTGCGTCTTGTGCCTTGATATCTCTCGACGAAAACAAATGATGTTCAGGTGCCTCGTGTGTCTTCTCATTCTCATGGTCGTGGATCTGCCCGGCGGAGAGAAGGATGGCGGGAACGATTTTGACAACCTCAGCTGCGGATCGAGTGTTTCGGGGGTGAAGCGAGCAGATTCAGAAGTTAGAGGTCTCCGCGTCTGAATTTGATTGAAGGATCAAACGTTCAGGACCCTGAGGCCGGGGACACGGGGACTTGAATAATTAATGGAAAACACGCCGGAGTGGACATGTATGAGTGGTTGTGGACAAGTGTGCTACACCGTCGACATGTATGCTGCCCTGTGGTGACTTCAATCAGACTTCAACGCTTCACAGCAATGCAGAGCTGTGGAGAAAAGAAAGGGCGCGTTGCCATCGGGGGCAGCCGAGGTGTGACTGGACGCGTGGGTCACGTCACGCGTTGATACCGCAATCGCCGCGGCCGCGGGACGCGCCTCGACTCGAAGCAGCCTCCCGTAGGCGCTTGTCCCCTTCCGTCCATATTCGACATGGCCTACTCCTCCCTTGCAAACTGGGACGGCAGCCAGGCCTCCTCCTCCCAACACCCATCTCCGTCCAGACATCCGCCCACCGAGACACAGCACCTCTCACCCTCGAGACCTCCAGCACAAAGCGGTGCCGGTGCCGCGAACTCGAACGCAATTTCTGCGGAGCCGTTGCGGCCTGACGATCGTACCGGTCTGCCTGCGTCGTCCGACATGCCACCGCCGCCTGTAGCGCAGAAGAGCCGTCGCCCACCCGATTCCACCAGCTCGGAGAGCGCCGTCAACAACATGCTCTTTCTACCAGAGTCGGATTCGGAGCCGGAGCCAGTCCAGGCGGGTCCTGCGGTGCGTGCTGGGATGCTTCTTCCGTTCCACGGTGCCCGTGGCAGCTGACTCGTCCTTGCGTCTCTTTTGCTATCAGCCTCTGCAGGAGGTGGATGTGCGAGTGGCTGCGGCCAAGGAGGCGGAGCACTCTGTGCGGGCGACGGTGGGTGGCTTCCTTTGTCCTGCGCCCGGCGGGATTCTCATCTGTCCGCCCGCGGTCGTAGATGAATCCAAAACCGCCGACTCCGCCTGCGTCGCAGTCTCCCGACTTGTTGCCTGATATCCAAGTCCCTCCCGAGTCCATTACGTTCACGTTTCTTCCTCAGGGCCCGCTTCTCGTCGAAGCTGGGCACATGCAGCTATCCTTTCAAGATGATTGGCCTGCCGAAGCTGCTGGTACGGCATCGGTGCGTATGCCTGTGCGTAATTTGCATCTGATAGCTTATGCACTGCGACCTCAGCGAGACACCGCATCGTCAAAGGCGACCGCATCGACATTGCCGCCTACCCCACCGTTGACAGGCTCTCTTGACGCCTCCTCTGACGCGCTTCTAGAACCCATGGAGAGCGCTGCTGCCACGCGTGCCTCAAGCACAACCCAAGGTCTTGAAAGTGTTCCTCCACAAGGTACGGACGTCGAGATGATTGATCTCACCGTCGATGCGCCAGAGGAGCAGCATCATGACATGCGTTCGGACTCCGGTTCGAGCAGATCGCGTCGTCGAGCCATCCCGCGGTCAACTGCGGCGGAGATGCTCACCGTACTCGCTACGCCGCAGGCGGCATCGTCCTCTAACACCTTTCCTCCGCGGCTAGGAGAACCGGGACCATCATCATTCTCGAGCTTCAAGCAGCTGGCGTCCAGGGGCAGCAGCACCAGCAGCCACGGCATCAAGCGGACGTTCTTCGTACGTGGCCTGGACGCTCTGGCTATGTGCGTATGCTGACGTGTCCGTTCCCCGTAGGAGTCACCCACCCCTGGTCCTTCAGATCGTGACTCGATGGGCCCCCCACCTAGGAAACAACAGAAGAACATGCATACATACGTGGCTGCGGCGGGGCCGTCCACGTCGTGCCGCTCTGTCTCACCTCCACCCATCTCGTCTCACCCACCAGATCGTCTGCACCATGGCCGGACGGCGATTCGGCAAGAGTGTTTCGTCCTGGTACCTCGTCTACCGCCGGACGTCAAGCTCGATGACTATGTGCCAATGGACGTGTACCTAGATCAGCCGCCCAAGCGCAAGGCCAAACAGCGGGCAGAACAGAAGCTCAAGGATGTCGCGGCTTTTCATGCTGGCGAGTTCGTCGCGGATCCATCTTCGCCTGAGCCACAGAAGCGGGAGCGGGCGAAAAAGAAAGCCAAGGCAGTGTCTGCTCCTCGGGCCAGCGAGGTCCGTGCGACCCAGCCTCCACCGACGCCAGTGAAGCAGGCAGAACTGAGGCTCCAGGAAGTGGCTGCTCCTCGGGCCAGCGAGTCCCACGCGACCCAGGCTCCGCCGACACCAAGAAAGCGGGAAGAACCGAGGCCCATGGAACTGGCTGCTCCTCAGGGTTCCGAGTGGCGCGCGGTGTCGATGTCGCAACCGCGCGAACCACCGAGACCCGCCAGATCCCCATCGCTCCCCGCCACCCCGCCGCCTCCCGAACCCGAATTCTATCCCGAGTTCGCACCGCTGGACGCGAACACCACCATCGTGCCCGCAGACGGCTTCGCCCCGCTGGAGATCGCGGACATCAGCGTCGAGGACCCCCCGTTGATCACGCCTCTGCTGCTCTGCACCGCGCTCCGGCACGTTTGTCCTGAGCGGGACACTGAGTGGTGGCGTGAAAGGGGAAAGGAGGAGGAGGAGAACATCAGGCGGTGGAGGGAGCAGGTGGAGAGGGAGAAGCGGCAATTGATGGGTCCGTTTGCGCCTGGTCCTTCTCAGGCACCGTCTGCGTCTGCGAAGGGTAAAGGGAAGGGGAAGGGGAAAACGCAAGTGGAGAAGGGAAAGCAGGAGCTGATGGGTGCGTCAGCGCCTGGTCCCTCCAACGCGCCGTCTGTGTCTGCCAAGGCGAAGGCGAAGGCGAAGGGAAAGGCGAGGGCGAAAGTGAAGGCAGAGTCTTCGACGTCTAGCGCTTCGCCGGCGCGCAAGAAACGCGAGGCGCATGTCCGGGGTCGGTCTACGGTGAATGCGGAGGCAAGCTCGAGTAGGGATATTCCTCCTCCTCCTCCTCCTCCTCCTCCTCCTCCTCCTCCTCCTCCTCCTCCTCCTCCTCCTCCACCACCACCACCACCACCACCGCCTCCGCCGTTCTACGCGCCGATGTATGACTTGCAGCAGATGCAAGCGCCGTATGAGCCACCGGCCCCACCCCCGCCTCCGCCCTTGCCGGTCCAGGCGGCAGCCCCGGTGCTTCACGGTAGTCTCTCTGACCCGGTTTTTCTGAGCACGTCGGCGTCCATGCATGTGCAGATCCAGCCCCGCCAGTCGATCGTGTCGCCGGTACATTTGCCGACCACCCAGCGGGAGCAAGTGATGGCGCAAGAGATGTTCCGGATCTCGTTTGAGGAACCTGCGCAGGGAAGCAGGGGGATGGAATCGTCTTTCGGGGAGCCGCAGTCTGAGGATGCGGCCATGGCCATGGGTTTTCGAGAACCTGAGCATGAGGACGGGATGACTGATGTGGATTTTAGAGGGCCTGAGCAAGCGAACGTGGCCATGCCCTTCGGAGGAGAACCTGAGCCAGGGGGTGCGGCGATCGATATGGCTCTCGGGGAGCAGGGAGGTGCGGCGATGGACACGTCGTTCGGAGAGCACGGGAATGGGACCATCGACCCGACGCTGCTGGGCGGCCCTCCTCCCCTGCCGGAGCGTCCTCCGTCGCCATACGAGCGTCACCTTTCTCCGCCTGAGCGCCCGCCGTCTACACTCGAGCGTACGCTGTCTCCGATGTCGGAGCCGGCCCGTGCGAGCGCGAGCGGACCAAGCAGCGACGAGCAGACAGTTGCCGTTCCTGAGGATCACTCAGACTACGATGAGAAGACCGGCGGGAAGGGTAAAGGCAAGACTGAAGGGAAGGAGAATAGGAAGAGCAAGGGGAGGGGGAAGGGAAAAGGGAAGGGCAAAGCGAATGCGGCGGAGGCCGATGCTGTCCAGCGGGATGTGACGTTCTGTCATCACTGCCGGCGGAGCACTTTACATGCGAAGATGCGCTGCACGCTGCTCAAGCCAGACGGGGACCCATGCGGGAAGCGGTTCTGTATAAATTGTATTGCGAAGAGGTCAGTGCAATCCTTTCTCCGCTGAACCCGACGTCGTGCCGACTCTGCTTGTTCGTTCGGGCGACGCGTTTGCGAATCGCGACAGCTATCCGGAGATCGAATTCGTTGAGTTTGCGACGAACTTTCCGTGCCCGTATTGTGCGCAGACGTGCATGTGTTCAAAGTGCTGCCCCAAGCGTGGCGAGACGTATGTGCCCATGCCGCGCTATCAGGTCAACTACCAGACCCTGGAGCCGATTCCGAGAAGCAACAAGCCGAAGGCAGCGCCCAAGTCCAGACGACAGTCACGACGTGCGTTACTATTGTTCCATCGGCGAGTTTCTGTGCTGATAGTCTATGCCCCCGTCAGTGCCATCTACGCCGCCGCGCAGTCGCGCCGCAAGTCTCCCTCGCCACAGCCCCTCACAGAGAACCGCGCAGACGAACTAAAGAGCGGGTCATACTGGGGACGCGTCTATGGCGTTGACGGCGCGCCGATTGGCGGTGCGTACATTAATGAAGACAGGCAAGCCGTCGTTTTAAAGAAGAGGCGGGTCTTTGTTGGGAAGCCTGATCCCAGCTGGGGCGCCCGTGCCGCGGACGTGGACCTCGAGCCAGGTTACGTCCCTGTCCCGCGTGGGGTCTGTGCTTATGTCGGGGAACGGAGGTTGCTGGTTCCAGAGTGGGCCTCTGAGTCCGACTCGGAGGACGAGAAGTTCGATAGCGATCCCTTCGCTGGCCCCTTGTCGCCGCTGCCGGATGACGAAGATGAGGATGTGAAGGATTCCCCTCACAAGATACCGCCGCCCCATGAATTGTCATTCATGCTTGCGAACATATTATTCGAGTCCGCCCAAGACCAGGCCGCGGCTATCGCTAGTGAGTAATGGTGCGATAGAGCACGAGGCGATGTAGTGGACGGGGATTTACTGCTGGCTTGCCCATGTTGATATAGGATTCGCTCTTGTTTTCATCCACTGCCTCATTTGCTATAAGCACAATTGCATAGTGATCTTGTTCACGAAGCTCAAACATAATGTTATCTTAGTCTACCAAGACAGTGGCTGATTGCCCGTTGGCGTGTACATACCTTACACCCAGTACGACATAGGTTCACTGTACTCTAGTAAGCGAAGGACAGTGAATAAGTAACCGTACGCTTGGTGCGCGTTTCATCCAGGGCAGCACTCGTCGACAAGGTATTCCTTGCGTCCAGGTACCGCGGGTAGCTGAAAGATCCAGGAAGGACGTTCAAGCGATGCTCAGCCTGTCTTTCCTCTCTGAATCTCATTATCTCCTATCTGAGTATCTCTTTCCACCACCTCACTCACCTCTATGACCTCCCCGCCAGCCGCCAGCAGCTCACTCTCCCCGCAGGACGCTCTGGGTCTGCGCACCGCCCTCGCCGCAGCCGGCAAGTCCTACTCCGAGGGCGGCGTGCCGATTGGCGCCGCGCTCGTGCTCCCGCACCCGCCAGGTGAGCCAGACGGCGCGCCCGTCGTGCTCGGCCAGGGTCACAACGCCCGCGTGCAGCTCGACTCGCCGATCCTCCATGGCGAGACCGCGGCGCTGCTGGATGCGGGGCGGCTGAAGGCAGAGGTCTACCGGCAGGCAACGATGGTACGTCCACATTCCGGTCTTGTTCCCTCTTGCACAAATCGGTCGTGCTGTGGTAACTTACGCGGAACCTCGTCTCGTCGCGCGACATTGCAGTACACGACGCTCTCGCCCTGCTCGATGTGCTCAGGCGCGATCCTGCTCTACAAGATTCCCCGGCTCGTGATCGGCGAGCACCGCAACTTTGTCGGCGACGAGGACCTCCTCCGGTCGCGCGGCGTCGACGTCGTCGTGCTCGACGATCCGGAGTGCGTCGACCTCATGGAGAGGTTTATCAAGGAGAAGCCGGAGGTACGTCGGTCTACTATACGGACGGGTGCTGTGGCGTCGTGGCGGACACGACGAGTCGGATTGTGGACTTACACCCCCACTTCAGGAGTGGTATGAAGACATCGGGGAGGTCCCACCAAAACACCAATAGGGAGACGCAGTCGTGGCTCGTGATCATCTTAATGGAGAAGCTGCGACTCAGTTGTCCAAGTTGCGGCTCACGTCGCACCTCAAGACCCAGCCCGGAGATGCCGCGATCGAGAATGAGGCGGACGTACGCGTACATCAACGTACGAAGGAAGACACGATGGAAGAGCAGAACATAAGCGATGTGGAATACGCAGAACCCGAAGCAAAGTCTGGCGATTGGGAGTTCATGACATGTACAGACTCTGCGTGCTTCGAGCCCTCTTCATTCATGCAGATCAGCCGCGACCGCCAACTCGTGAGCCATATCAGGGCTCAGCCCAGATGCCCCAAACTAAATTGGCGCATGGACTCGACTCGCTCACTTCAGGTAATCTTACACTTGCCCTGCTTCTGCTCTTCAATCATCCTCTTTACTCACTGTTCACTGCTGCCAAACCTGCCTCTCCTCCTCCCTCGTTTCCAACACCCGCGCGATCTCCTCCAATCCATCCACCACCAAGTCGACTTCGCCGCCTTCCCCGTCCGTCTTGGCGCGCACGTCGGGTGGACAGTCGAGCTCGCGTGGGCGGCGTACGAAGACAGTGCGCAGCCCGTGTGATGCCGCCGCGCGGAGGTCGTACATGTGCGCGGCGACCATGCAGAGCTGCGACGGGTGCGTGAGGGACAGGTGCTGGACGGCGCCGAGGTACGTCTTCGGGTTGCTGGATGGGATGAATGTGAGTCCACGGGGAAGGAAGTGAAGGGAACAAGAGGCGGACGTACGGCTTGTACGAGCCGAGGAGCTCGGAGGAGAGGACAAGGTCCCACGGGAGGTCGGCATACTTCGCCTGCATGCCATTCACCCATTTCGTCGATCGGTGAGTCATCCCTCGTCCGTCACTTCACTTCTCTAGATGCAGAAAAGAAGGGCGCACCATGTCGATCAGCGTCCGCACGCTTCCGTTCGAGAGCGTGCCGATGATCGCGAACTTCTTCACGCCGTACAAGCCTGCGGACGAGTCTGGCCACCCCGGGAGGCGGTGCCAGAAGAGGACGAGCTCGTGCCGCGCAGCGTCGTCGAGGTGAGGCGCGAGGTGCGCCCAGCGGTCGGTGGAGAGCATGTCTTCGAGGATCTGCGGATTTGTCGAGTCAGCCTGTATTGAGGTGAGAGAGGGCCGGAACCTGGAGAGCGCACCTGTCTGTGCAGCTGATCGACGTTGAGCGGGCCTGAGCCGCCGGATGCGACGGAGGAGCTGAGGACGCCTCAGTCGGCGTGGGTGGCAATGTATGGACCAAGCACGCTCACGTCGACTTGTAATACCCCTTTCTCCACTCCTCCGCGAACGCATCCCAGTCTAAGGGTTCTCGTCAGTCGCCTCTTCACAGTTCATGAGATGTATTGGGGCTCGGCTTGCGACTAACCTTGATTGGGTGCGACGGCTCCGAGCTTAGCCTCGAGCTGGTCGAAAATACCCTTGCGCCAGTTGACTACGGTGCCAAAGACGTCGAACACGAAGGCCTGTACGCCCTCCAACGGGTTTTGAGTCTGCGCCGACATGGCAGTGCGGTGTTAAGTGGGTGCCTGGCACTCTGCAAGCTATATATGGAGCTGAATATGAGACGTTCGTCACATCCGGATGAAATCGGAGGGACGGCGCACCGTCGTCGTTGTGCCAGTGTAGCGTGATAAGTGGTCTGTACTCGCGCGATCATGCGCCCCAGCCGATTGAGAGAAGGCTCGTATTACATTCCGTGCATGCACTCTCCCGACATGTTCACGCGCGGAAGACATAAGACGTCGGTGAGCAGGTCTCTCGTTCGCATAAGGTCAAAGTATCGATTGACCAGCCATACCTGTGCAGCTTCTCGCGGTGTGGGCCGATGTGATTATGTAGCGATTGAAATCACGATATGCCATCCAATGTGCGCACGGCGCTGGCATTTCAAGTATACGAACACACACAAGTACTATGATCTATCATTACAGCAGGATAGCAAAGAGAAGGATATGCATCAACAGTCACAAAGAGCTGCAAGCCGTGAAGGAAGATTAGGTAGCAATAAGTGTATGCAGCGAACACGATTTTTGGTTTCAAGATGCTTCGTGACTGGCAGGCTCTAATTTGCTGGCAATGTTCAATCTGTGCCAGTGCACACAGGAAGCCATGGTCGAGGGTCCGAATCGATCACAAGAAAGTTGCAAGCCTGCCCCCCTTCAATCCTGTTCATCGTCTGAGTCCACCACCACCCTCTGTGCTCGGCTGATGTGTACGGTGAACGAGTCTACCAGAGACTGTAGGCCTCTCTGGATGGCATCGTGTTCGTCAGGGAGCTGATGGGAGGTAGTGCCAGTGGCATCTTCAACCCAGCGCGCGAGGATTGGGTCGTTCTCGGCATCAATGTCTGGGCGGACTACGAGGTTGAGACCAAGAGTCTTCAAACGAGTACCTCCCTCATCGCGCTCTTGCAGCGTCGAGAGGAGACAATCCAGCATCATGGACCCGTCGGCAAAGTCTGCGGATGGATCGCATTGCACAAAGAGCTCGCGCAACTGCGGGCAGGGGACCCCGGCAGGGGTTGGCGCGAGAGTGAAGATGAAATCGCACATGTCATTGCCTGTCCTGTCCGAGAGGACCTCGAGACACTCGATGTTTGGGTAGGCAGCCAAGAGTTGCATCCAGTCGCGTGGATTGACGATCGCCATGGGTCCGTAGAAGACGAGCGTCCGAACAGACGATGCGTCGAAAAAGCCATCACTAAGTTCACCGATGACTGTCTGGAAGCCGTGGTGGTAGGTATCAGCATGTTGATGGACGGGCATCATGCGACATGACATGTAGAGCTGTGGTATGAGAGGCAGTTGCTCGACGAACCAAGGGGGGTTGAAGTCGACGGCCCTCCATGATCGCGAGTCCCAGAATTGCGTGCGATCGATGTCCGCGTAGGCAACGAACCTAGTGGAGGTGGACCACAGCAGTACGTGCCGCATCTCCCGGATACAAGTAATGGACTCGGGGTTAGACGGCAGGACTGAACGCAGCACCGAATGACACTCGTCAACAGAGTGCGCTTGCAGCGCGAGGCGAGCGCTCGGTGGTAGGGAGAGATGTTGTGTGATCGCAGAGAGATCAGGTGCGCCGCCGGATATGCGAAGGCTCTGCATGTGTGGCAGAGACACGGTAGTGCCTGGGTCGACTACCCGCTCTGACCAAGGACTAGGCTCCCATTTGTAGAGCTTGAGCTCCTCCAGGGACGTGCACAGCTCTAGTACGTCCAAGAGGTCGGCGAGCGCCGGGGCTCTGGATCCTTGGTGGTCGACGAAGGTAACGTCGCAAAGCGATATCGATGTCAGACGTGACCAAGGCAAATGCGCGATGTACAGGGCGAGACCGCTATACTCGATGCGTCGGAGGTTCGGCGCCGTGTCATTCACAGATAGTGCAAGTCCGCTAAAATGAGCACCCACGGACATCGTAGTCAACACGGGGTAATATTCAGAGATGATGTGCTTGAGCACTTCCGCATAGGGCGCCGATATGGAATCTGGTGTCAGCCCAGGCCTAGAAGTCCGAATAACGAGATCAGAGACCTGCGATCGATATTGCGCAAGGAGGGGAGCGACTGAGAGATAGGCCAGGGTGAACTGCAATATGGAGGTATGGCCTGATGGCATATTGTGCCGTATGTGGTTGTGCAGTAGGTTGAGCTTCAGGTTTGCGTTCGCCGAGCGTGCGAGACAGAGCCGGAGAAAATGCACATTCCACGAGAGGTCGACGGTGGTCCAGAAGAGAGGTGTTTGGGATAAGATGTCCCTCCAATACCGACAGACACCCATAGTCTGAGATATCCATGGGGCCGTACTGATTTGCGCCATGCTACTGGTAGCAAAACGAAACACGTCGACGAGGGTCTCGACGGGTAGCGTGTGCATGGGAAGAATCGCATTGGCCATCCTCTTCAGTTTTTCTAGTCTGAGCTCTAGCCTTGAAATCTCCGTGGTCATCCTGCTATGGACCTCCTGGCTATATGGACCGTGCGTCGCCAGATCTTCTGCTTCAACCGGCAGCGCAAGGAGTGCATCTGCGAGAGGGCTTTTTGTAGCCATCATCCACAGTGCTAGAATATAATTTGGTCAGCAACTACGCACAGTATATGATGGTAAACCATGTACATCCAACCGGGAGGTTACAGTGAGTCGTATGTAGGGATTTGACTGTAATGGTGCAGGAGACCACGCTCGTATGAACTTGAACGCGTTCGTGCGTTGGCGCTGATTGGCCACACGTGCCGAGGTCGAACCATCCTCGCGTGTAGGCTCGTTCCCAGCCGTTCTGGCGTAAAAGATTTCAAACTCAGTCGTGGCACTCCGTTAGAGGCCCCCACTCCCTTTCGCACTCCGATTCCTTTCCTGGCTTTGAAGTATTGTTTCCGGAAAAGGTGGTGGCGGAACTCAATGACTGGCTTGCGAGTCTAGTACCTCGTGTGTACTGATACAGCGCTTACGCGATACCCGATTAGGAAGTGTCGCGCGTGCCACGTGCCTGCTACGCGCGCCCATGACTCCTGGCCTGCTCGCCTGCTCACTGGTGCTCAGCGACCTTGCCTTCGTCCTCCCATCTTCTCTCAATTTCCGGCCGGATATAGTTCGTCTCTCTGCTTTTCTTTTGCATGAATGGCAAAGGAAACTTTTCGTGACGTCCGATATTACATTTCCCTCACTCTGCGCGCCGAACAGCGCGAACAACTCGCCGATGTCCTCAACGCTGCAGGCGCGACTGCGGTGACAGCGGACGACCCCTCGCTCACCCATTTTGTTGCAAACTCGCTCCCGAATGATGACACCCTCGAATCCCTGCCAGAGGACACCACCGCTCGCCTCGTCACCCCGACGTGGGTCGAGCGTTCGCGCATCCTCGACGCGCCACAGTCTCCTGACTTCTACTCGCCAGATCCCGCGCAGATATTCTCCGGCGTCACCGCTACAGCGACAGACCTCTCAGCGTCGGACGCGGAGCTCATGTGCGCGTCGATCACCGCGCTCGGCGGACAATGGCGGGGCGCGCTCACGCGCGACGTGACCCATGTCTTCGCGCTCGCGCCAGGCAGCCAGAAGTACGAGACCGCGCTGCACTTCAAGGAGCAGACTGGGATGCTCGTTCTCGTTCCTCACTGGCACGACGACTCCATACGGCTCGGCATCAGGGGGCTTCCGACCGCAGAGTACGAGTGGCCCGAGCCTGCCGTATTCAGGGGTGACTGGAGCACGAGCAAGGACGGTGCTGCGAGCGGGGAGGTGCCGCCACCGTACAGGATCTCAGGTGAGAAGAAGCCTTTCTTCGACACTGCACTCGCGGCAGGCAATGACTTGCCGCGCACACGAGCTCCGGCGCACAATGTCTGGAATGGCCTTCGCATGCTTTTGGCCGTGTCTCTCGGACTTTCGGACAGCCAGCGCAGTGCGCATGAAGAAGACATACGCAGGGAAGGGGGAGTCGTCGTCGAGCTGGACACGACGAAGAAAGGGCGGGAGCTGGTGGAGGACGAGGTCGCGAAAGTCGACGAGGCCGATGTGTTCGTGACTGCGTACCGATCCGGGCCAGCCTTCGTGAAGGTGAGCGTGTCGTACTTGTCGAGCTGCTCACAGACCAACGTCCTGGCAGGCATACAGGGAGAATAAGACCATCGGGACATTGCCATGGGTGTGGTACTGCCGCGCCACTGGATCCATTTCTCATCCGACAGACCAGCTCGTTCACTATCCGATACCGAGAAGACCAATCGAAGGCTTCTCGAAACATGTATGTAGCCTGGTAGCCGTGCACGCTCTCACAGGCTTACCGCTAGGATCAGTTTATCACTATCACAAACTACACGGGCAAACATCGCGACTACCTGAAGAAACTGATCCTCACTATGGGCGCGGAATTCACTCCGAGCATGTCGCCCAAGAACACGGTCGTCGTAGCCGCATAGTGCGTCTTACGTTTGTGCTCAAGCCATTCTACTGATTACCTCGCACGCGCAGTATGTCGGGTACGAAGGCCGAGAAGGCCGTCTCGTGGTCCATACCCGTCGTGAATCACACCTGGCTCGAAGACTGCTTCGTACAGTGGCGGAACCTCACACCCGCGCTGGAGCGGTACATCAACTTCCCGCCGCGCACGGATTTTAGCAAGCTCATCACGGAGCGGCCGATGGGCGGGAAAGTCATCCTCGAGCCCGCGGAGCTCGAGGCGCTCGAGAAGGGGGGTCTCGACGGCGAGAGGGGTGATGGGAAGAAGCAGAAGCTCGCCGGGAAAGAGAACAAAGCACCTTTGAGGACGGCTGCGAGCGCAAGAGAGATGAAGGAGGTGGAGGACGCTGTTGCAATGGCGGAGGATCCTGCGGAGGTGAGCATAGGCGAGTTCCTCGAGACGGACATCCGGATCGAGGAAAAAGATGCTCGGCGAACGCGGAAGGGCGCTGACGACGAGATGGACGCGGACGAAGGTGAAAGTGGGAAACCCAAGTCGAAGGGATCGTCGCCGCGGAAGTATCAGAGTATGGCGAAGGCGATGAGACGAAGAGGCGCTGCCCGCCCAGACGAGGACGCGGAGGACGACGGTCCTCGTCCGTCCACCTCCGCCTCTCCTGACCAACGCAGAACCAGATCTGCACGGGCGGCGCTTGTGTCAGACCAGGACTCTGATGTGGAGATGGTTGACCAGTCTCCTCTGGCGCGGAAGGCGCAGAAGTCGTCCTCTCGCCTGACAGCCAAGATTGCGGAGGTGTCGCCGACTCGGACGAAGCGAACGTCCGCGAAGAAGGCAGCCCCTCTGGTATCCTCTGAAGACGAGGCCGCCATGGAAGTTGACAGTCCCGTGGAGCCGACCTCCGCTCGTGCCACGAGGAGCAAGGACAAGGGGGCTGCGCAACCAGCAAAGATCGGTCCGCCAAAGGGCGGGCGTAAACGCACCAAGCCTGCGGACGACTCCGAGTCCGAGCCAGAGCCCCAGGGCGGGCCATCGTTCCGTGTACCCAAGTCCACCGCGCAGTCCTCACGATCCGCCGTGTCCGAGTCCATCGAGCCAGACTCGCCTAAGAAGTCGACGCGATCGCCGCGGAAGGAGGTCACCGTGGTCGTACCGACGGTCGTCGCTTTATACGGGACGCGGTCCGAGGCGGGCCCATCGTCCTCGTCGAAGAGACCACTCAGCAAGATGCAATCCGTGCGTGCTACGGCGACCGAGTCGCCTGCGTCCCCCGGCAAGCGAGGGAAACCCGCTCGGGAGAAAGCGAGGGAGGAGACTCCGGAATCATCCCCCAGCCCGCCGCCGATGCCCAAGTCGCGCCGGAAAGCGGCGGCAGCGACAGCGTCGACCACTCCGGAGACGGAGCCTGCCAAGATGGAGACACCGTCGACCCTGCAGCGTACGCCGTCGAGGCGGGCTGCGGCGAGCAAGGCGACGCAGAAGCTGAGGGACGAGATCATGCCTGACGTGGTGAACTTCCAAAAACAGCTGAAGAGCGGTGCAGTCAGAAACGCATGGGAAAGCGACGTGTCGTCTGCGAAGGCAAAGGAGAAGGAGAAGGAACGGGCGGCCGAGGAGGGCGGGGAGAAGAGCCGGGGCAAGAAGAGGGCGTCCATAGGAGATGCGGAGGCGGAGGCGGCTTCCGCTGAAGAGGACGAGAAGCCAGAGAAAAAGCGGCAGCGGACGAGCTTGACGAAGGAGGGGAAGGCTGCAGGGAAGACGAAGACCCAACGGCGACAGTCTGGGAAGAGTGCCCGTGAGGCAGAGGATGAAGACCAGGCGAGCGACGCTGAGCCTCGTGCTAAGCCTACGAGCAAGGGTAAGGATTCTAGCAATTCATCAAGGTAGCGTACAGTCGAATCTTCGTGAACAGGACACAGGCGCCTAACGTGCCCTATAGTCGTCTGCAGAGTATACGAATCATGACTACGCAGATCACTGTGTCCGATGAAGTCACGAAGGTGAGTATCGTCCTGGCAAGCTTGTGATCCTATCCTGACCTCGCCATGAGCAGTTCCTCAAGAAGCTGGGCGTGCAAATGACGACCAAGCCCTCAGAGTGTACGCACCTCGTCGCGCGCAACCTTGTGCGGACAGAGAAGTTCCTCTGCGCAATGGCACACGCGCCGCACATCCTCAACGAGAAATGGCTCCTCGCGTCCTACTCCGTCAAGGAGCTTCTCCGTAAGCCCCCCTGCTCCTCGCCGATTCTGCTGAACTCACCGCCTGTGTTCTGCCGACAGCGGAGGACAAGTTCCTGTTGAAGGACCCCGCGAACGAGGACAAGTTCGGATTCAAGCTGACGGACGCGCTCGCGCGCGCGAAGGCGAACGGCGGCAAGCTCTTCAAGGGGCTCACGTTCTACGTCACCCCGCACGTCCCCGTCGACAGCAAGCTCCTCAAGAACGTCGTCACCGCGTGCGGCGGGCAGGTGCGTCCCCGTTCCCGCCCCTTTTCTTGATGTCTCACGCGCGTCTCTGGACAGCTGCTGACGCAAACGCCGACGGTGCGCATCCTGGCGGGGCACCCGGAGCGGCACGTCGTGTCGGCGCCGGGGGACCGCGCGATCTGGCGGCCGCTCGCGCAGGCGGGGCACCGGGTATGGAACCAGGAGCTGATCCTGACGTCCGCGCTGAAGCAGGAGATCGACTGGGAGAACGAGACGTACTTGATTGCGACGGATGCATGATCAGCGGTGGGTGGTGGGTCGGCGGCATGTGGGTGAGATGTATTTCGTGGCTTGGTTATGTGCTCTGTGTTTGGCTGCTTTGCGAGGTGCTTTCGTCTCGAATATTGAATATGGATCAGTTTTGCTTCTGTGCTTCTGGATGCCTGTCTGCCTCAGGGGTCTGAGACTCGGGATCAGTGACCACGGCCCCAAGACTCTTCGCCAGACTCTCAGGTCACCCAAGCACGAAGCACATCGAGGGGGACATGCACAAGAAGTGGGAATCGATTAGCAGTCCGTACGTCTTGGTTTCTCTATGTATCTCTATGGGTTGGGTATGTGGTGGGTTGTGCCTCGTGTACCTGAGCAAGACAGAAAGCATCTAGATGTCGATAGATCGTACGCCGCCCTCAGCAAGCTCTCATTCTCTGCCCCGCGCTCGCGTTCTCCCCGGGGAAGCCAGACTTCTCTGTCCTTAGCACAAGTCGTCGTCCTAACCACACCCCTCACGCCTTCACCGCCAACGCACCATCCACGGGCACGCCAGCCTCGACCTTCTCCAGCACGGCGGCGTGGCTTGCGTCGTCTGACTGCGCGTTACGCGCGTTGACGGCGGAGAGGTAAGCGTTCCAGAAGAGGGCGACGGTGCCGATGGTGAAGAAGCGGTACTGGGGCGGGACGAGGGCGAAGTTGAAGATTTGGGTGGGGACGAAGACGCCCCAGTTGCGGATGAGCGTGGGGACGTATGCCTGTACGATGGGTTAGCCAAATGGACAGATCGCGGGTTTGTGCGCGGGGATGCGCCGGTGGCGAGGGGATTTATGCGGTGGTCGTTCGGGAGGCGAGCATCGCTGGACGGTCGGATCATCTGGGGACGTGTCCCGTGCCGACAGGCGACGCGCCCGCGCCGGGGCCATCCCCGCGGAGAAACGAAGCACTGAAGATACGCACAGTGCTGAGACGATCTTGCGCATCCGAGAAGCTCTTGCCTTCGAGGAGGGTCATGGAAGTGAAGAAGAAGCCGACCACAGCTGTGCAAAGGGCCCGGCGGGCTCCGCCGTCAGCGCGTACGGTGCCGCGCAGGGGACGCGGGGAACGCACCGGGAGTGAAGACGGTCTGGTCGAGCCAGACCTTGTAGGCGACCTCCCTGACGCGGGACTGGACCTTGATGCGGTTGAGGACGTCGAGCCATTTTGTGAGGAGGGGCCCGAAGAGGGCGCCGCCGTAGAAGGCGGTGCGGGCAGTCCGGAGGAACTGGGAGGGAGAGGACGGGGCTCAGCATCGGGTCACGCGTCTGGCAGCCGACCCCACGTTAACGCTCGCGTACGCGCACGTACACGCGTCCGCCAGCGCAGAGGGGCGGGGGCGGGAGAGAGGGAGGGGGACGCACGTCGTGGTTGGTGCCCTTCTTCTCAAAGGCCTGCTGGGCGAGGACGTCGCCGATGCCGAACATGACGGCGGAGGACGCGCACTGGGTGAGCATGGGCCTCCGGACGAGGGATACGCTGCGTGGGCGATGAGAGAGCATGCGGGGTGAGAGCGCGAGGGCAGACTTACTTGAATGCCTTGAGGAAGGATGCCATGGCTGGTCGTGTGCGGACGATGTGCGGGCGGCGAGGAGGCGGTCAGCGACGACGACGACGAGCGAGGGCGCGATGGGGGATGGGAGGGAGAGAAGAGGGCTGGGGAGTGCGGGGGCGACATTTTCGGGTAAATGGCTGGCGACTAAATGGCGGGGCAGGCGAGCGCTTCCCCGCGGTGCGCGTCTTGCTGCGGTCCGTTCCCACCGACACACGTGACCGTACCTCCGCCTACGCATCCTCGATCGACGATCCCTCCTTCACTTCTCCCAACGCAGGGCGTCCACCTCGAGCGCAAGACAGTCATATTCCATGCTGCTTCATTGGAGGGGCCGCCGTCACTCCCGATTTTTACGCCGAAAGTGACACGACTTCAATCTGAATCGCAAGGCTATGGAACAGGCCGCGGTGTGCGATAAGTACAGGATGGGGCAGACACAACATGAAAGCTGATACAAAATGGCAACGTACATTACAGAAAACCAATAGCCACGACACGTCCATCTATGCGACAACATGGAACCACTGCGAGTCAATACATACCTCCATAGAACCACAACCCGGCCGGCCGGTTACGGTGTCTTCGCCTCTCAGAGACCTCAATGTCTCATCTCCCGCCCACGCCTCAAATGCTCAATCGTCACTTCGACAGTCCCCGAATGCTCCTTCCAGCTCGCTCTGTCTCCATCCCCAAAAACCACGTTTGCATTCACAAGCGAACTCACCACCTCCCGTCCCTTGAACAACCACATCGGGACTGGCACCCAGAACCTCAGCGCCCACCCGCCGCCCAGCCCGGTCCCTCTGACGCCCGGCGCGAGGTACGTCCACGCAATATCGGTGTGGATCCCATTCGCGGGGTTCAGCGAGCCCAGGACGTGCGCGCGCTTGATGAGGGCGGCGCCCCCGCGGTAGGACGTCTCGTAGAGGTTGGGGTCCGCGATGCTGGGCGTACCGCGGCGGGAATCGACGGTGCGCCAGTTGATGGTGAGCGAATTGATGGGCTTCAGTGGGTACTGGCTCGAGTGCGGCTTGGCGTCCTTGACGTAGACGAGCCCTTCAAGGACGTAGGTGTGGCTGGTGAGTAGCCCAGGCGATCAGCATACCGTACGCAGACGCGTGAATACAGATAGACACTCACTCCAGATCGACGTCCCACATGACAATATGCTTCGCCTTCACTTTGATCGACACGTCGAAACGATCGTGCGGCTGTAGATCGCCCATAAGCAGACCGGAGACCCTCGTCAAGAAGCCCGGGTCCGCCTCCTCCGCGTCGTCTGCAATGAGCGCCTTGATCTCCTCAAGGTCAGGATCGACCACGGGGGGCCGCACAGCCGGGCTCTTCGCAGACCACACAGACGCGTCGCCGTCGCCCGCCGTTGACGTCTTTGACACCACGCTCTTGCCTTCGACATCGGCAAAGCCGTCTTGAGAGTCCAAATTTCTGACAGCAGAGTTGTGGCCACCGAGGTCGGACTCGAGGTCCACTTCAAGTTTGATGTTCCGAGAAGAATGGCACCGCTTGAGGCCCTTCTTCTTAGCAGACACCGCGCGGGGCTTAATGGCCAGTCGCTTGCCTGGTTTGCTCCCCTTAATCGTGGCCACGGATGCCCCCGAGTTGCAGCGCGCTCGAGGGTGCCCGCCCTCGTCCCCATCCACGTTCATGTTCTCCTCGTCTTCCTCCGTCCACAACCCCAGATCTCCGTCTTTCTCTTCTTGCGGATCAGAGGTTGGTGGCAGCGGAAACGTCATTTTATCGAGGTCAGGTTCAGGTTCAGGTTCGGTGAGGGGTGGCGCGAGGTGCAGAGTGAGGTTCAACGAGTCCCGGAGCTTTTCTTTCATCGCGTGCGCCGACTTGAGGCGGCTCGTCGCGGATATTGGCGCGGAGTTCTTGGAGCGGGCATGCGTGGGCACTGGCATGGCTTTAATAGGAGAAGAGCGCTTTGGCGTCCCTGAGTCGTGTGCTTGCGCAGGAAGAGGAGGAGGCTGTACGCGAACAATGCGTGTGGCGGAGCGACGTGACGCCTGTATCGTCGGGGTTCCAGTCGGACCAGTTAACTGTTCTGCAGGTGTCGACCTTGGGGGTCGTTGTGAGGGAGTTATGAGAGCTCGTGTGAGTGTAAGTGGAGGTGGAAGTCCAGCACCGGCAGTGGCTCACGGGAGGGTGGCCACGGGCTCGGGCCCTGCCGTGCAGCCACAAAGAGCCACAGACGCGTCGCGCGACTTGAAGATGTCACGCGCAAGGGTCACGAGATGCGCGTTTGGTGGCGCTAAATCCTCGCTGCTAGCACTGCTGGCAGTCTCGACCTTCTCAGTATCTCCATTGCAATGCAACCTGAACGCATGTCAGACTCGGAGACCCTAGGGAAAGCCCAGTGGAGGGCAATGAGCTACGGTGTATAGTTTCCGCGCTGGGTGGGACATAAAGGTACGCCCTCAGGCCTCATCGACTCGTCGGACATGCCCCTGGGCCTGCTCGGAGAAGATGGAACGCTCGCGAGATCCATACGAGTCATCCTGGCACGGTCTCGGCCAAAGACATCGTTGTCGAGAATCCCGAGCAGCGTCAAAACAACCTTAGACGGATCTGGATAGGCCACATGGCGGTACTAGATCGCCTCGCTTCACGTCTTTTGTTCGACCCGTGTGCGTGCGACCGATCCGGGCTGCTTCCGGTGACGACTACTTATCGCAAGGCTATATAGCCTTCTCCCTCGCATCTGTTCCACCAGTTTCGAGCTTGACCAGTTGACCTGGTATCTGACTGACGATACTCGCCCTCGCCGGTGCGAGGTAAACGCGACACGACTTCCTGTAGCCCTATCCCGACCCCGAGACGCATAACACTCTCCTTAACTTCCTAAACTGCATCTTGCAACACGATATCGCATTCCAAGATACGTATACCAATACCCCTCAATACCCAACAAAGCTATCATGGCCACTCTCGCCTCCAACCCGCCCTCGAACGCTCCCGTACGGTCCAAAGCTGCGACCGGGACGCCGCTCGGTGGGAAGCTGCGCACCATCCTCGCGCCCAAGCCGCGCATCGTCCCCCCTCCACCAGCCCACGCAGCGTTCCCGACGCGCATCCCCATCCGCAAGAAGCGCGAGCACTGCGAGGTCGCGCTGGACGAGAACGAGACCGCCGGCGACACCCGCCTCGCACACATCCGGCAGCGGTGCGATTCTGGCAGCTCGGTGAGGACGGTGGGTGCGCGCGCCGTCAGGGCGCGGACGGACAGCCAAGAGACTGTCCGGACGATCAGGCTCGACGAGGCTAAGCCTGTGCCAAAGGCCGGCTTAAGACCCGCTCCCGCTGCAAGTCCACTGGTCGAGTCTTTGAGCGACCCCGTCCACGCCACTCTGTCCCGACCTGACAGCATAGCCGCCATCGCGAATATAGCGAAGACTGCGAGCGCGCTGAGGCGCACCACTGATCATAACAAGACAGGCGACGTCAACGCCAACTCTTTACTCTTTCCGTCAAGCATCGCGCCGATCCCTGTGGCCCGGGCGCGTGCTGGATTGGACCTACAGGAGAAGACACACCTGTCTTCGAAGCCGAGGGGTGCCACTGAGCAGAAGCTTTTGAAGACGTTCACCGCTCCTGTTAAGCCACAGAAGACCCTGAAGCGCACGCACTCCCACCGGGACCTCCACGCCACCGAGGCTGAGAAAGACTATGATCGCCTCGATCGGTTCTGTGCGACGTCGGTCGAAGTGTACGAGGCACAAGTTGACGAAGCGGTCGGCGAAATTCAGCGCGCGAAGGAGCTCCTGCATGACGAGGACGAAGACATCGTCCAGAAGGTCGTTAAGGATGTCGTCGAGGACCCGGCTATCGCTGCGGAATCTGAGGCGCTGAAGCGGCCCCCGAAAGGACGCATCGTCATGGACGATCTCGAAGAGATACCTGACATGTTATCGGACGAGGAGGACGCGCTGCCGAAGCGCGGTGAACAGGCCCCCTTCATCCCGCCTCCTGCGCGGTGGGGGACTCATGAGCGTTTCGACGTGATGGCCAAGCCTATGAACAGGCACACCACGATGTGGGATGTCGACTTTGAGTAAGTTAGCACCCTCTCACTACGCTCGTTTCATGCTAACCATTCATAGGGACACCTACGCCTGGCAAGGCCTTCTCTTCGTTGCAGATGCGAAACCTTACACCGGGATCCGACCACATATGCCTATCATCGACCTCGAGATCGAGTGGCGCACCATCGACGCCTGCTCCCGCACTCTTCGTAGCGACGCCGAACCGGAGTACGCTACGATCTACGAAGGCGCCGTGCTACCGGGCGCGCAAATCCTCACGCAGATGGACCCCGCGCGGGGATCTACACTCAACCGCTCTGGAGCTACCTCCCGCCGGACTACCCGGGAACGGGCGAGGGCGGCGCGTGGGCGCTGCGGTTCTGGGTGCCGGTACCGATGCGGTTGTTTAGGGGCCGCGACGTGCGCCGGTTCGTGCTCGATGCGCGCGTCGCGTTCGGCGCGTGGGACGTGATGACGGGCGTGGGCCACTCCGAGAGAGTGGACGTCACGATTGAGCATCTCCGGCGCGAGCGGGACATGAAGATATCTGCGAAGGTGTGAGTCTGCTTGTTTGTTTTGTTTGTTTGCTTTCCATTGCTGGGCTTGAGGGTGTCAAGGTACTGTATCGTCGTTTGTAAATCCACTCATTGTAGCATAGATCTCGTCGCGTCGCTGTCTCATTCTGACATTGTCTGTTCTCACTGTTATCTTGTAGCTTTACTCTTACGTCAAGTGCAGCAGCAGTGCTGACTGCATCTACGTTATGTCATGACTATAACATTTGGTGCTATCCTCATTTCCTTCCACGCACATGTCCTTGTCGCTCGTGGCTTCAGGCTACTAGTTGTACCATCCTCCCGTGTCATCGGCGACTGGCTACAAGTGTGAAGTCACATGACAGACGCGTCTGGGGACGCGACGCGACATTGCCATATGGGGAGGAGCATCGAGCGAGAGACGCTCTTGCTCACATCTCGCAAGACCATCATCCATTTGTGGGCCCAAACGCGCGATCACCGCCAAAACATGACTCGCACCGCCCTTCCGACCCTCCTTTCTACCTGTAACCATCTGTGTCGGCGGACATATTATCCTACTCTTCCGCACTACTTATCCTCACTGGCTCTAGCCAAGACCCAACTTGAAGAGATCATACTAGGCTTCGCTGAGTCCGTATCCTAGAACTCTTCTTGAAGGAGATCAACATGGCATTCCTTCTTGCTGCATTCAAGTACGCTAGCTGATTGGGTCTGTGGATGTCTCGCCCGCTGAACAGTAGATTGACAGCGAGGCATTGGTGATCAATCCCTTGCTAACCCGGTCTGCGACATCGATGTCGATGTTCGCGCTAGGTGATATCATGGCGCAGCAGTTCGTCGAGGCCAAGGGGTTAAAGCACGACGTAAGCATTCGCCTCACCAGATATACCCTCTTCACTACACTGATTGCTCGTATATAGCCAATCCGGACGGGGCGTGCAGCGTTCTATGGCGGTACGTCTGGCAGCTTATCCTTAGCGAGAGGCGAGAAGCAGAGGGTCCAATGACGATGTCTTGTCTCAGCGACGGTTTTTGGTCCAACGTACACGACGTGGCTCAAGTGGTTGAATAGCTTGAAGTTCTCGTCGAGGCCCAAGGAGATCATATGCAAGGTCTTCCTTGACCAGTTCGTCTATGCACCGAGTATGCCGTCGCTCGTCAATTTTCCGAGTCCGCTAATCATCATTGCACGTGGTAGCCATCATTGCGACGTATTTCACGACGATGACGTTCATGGAGGGAAAGACTGCGGTCGACGCGAAGGAACGGCTACGAACGGTGCATTTCTAATCAAGCTAATTCCGGAATAGCTCTCTGACATAGCACTACACAGGCGTATCTACCTGCGGTGACACGGAGCTGGTGCGCGCGCACGTCTTGCTTCCCCTTGTTCGTGTTCTGTCCGGATGCTTACCAGGGACGGCACATTTATAGTTCAATATTTGTTCCCGCGCAAGCACTCAGCTTCTCCCTTGTCCGGTGCAGTATCGTTTCTTCGTCGTCACGACAATCTCGCCGTTCTGGAGTAAGCACTCCGTCCAATGCACAATTTTAGGTTCCGATTCTCATCTATCTTCGCACAGATACCTACCTCAGCGCGGTCAATGCGCGAAACGCGCGACTGCAGGAAGCGGAGCGGGCATCACGCTACGAAGGTCTTGCGGGTGCTTCTGAGCATGCGCCTGCGTAGTGGACGAGGTGGGTGCACATAACGGACCACACGTGCTGGGCGATCGCGTAGATCGACTTCTAGACTGTACAGCTCATCAGTACGGTTCACTACAAGCAATGTTTGTAGTCTCTCAGACGCGAGAATCTCGACTTTTAACCAACTTTTAACGGTACTATGTACTGTGCTGTATTCGCTCTGGAAGGCCGCTTCCAAGCCGCTCTGGCGAAAACCGCCCGCGTTGTCGCCGCTGTCATCAGGGCCAGCTTCAGGTGACGTAAATGCTGCTTTGGTCAAAAAGCAAATAAAATCAAGGTCTAGGCTAACGATTCACGGTGTGGTGTTCACCTGTGTTTGTGCCGTACGACTGAGAACCAGAAACATGGAAACGGAGAACGTCCTGTGTTGTGGTGAGTTCTCCAATATCTTCGTGTTCTGCTCTTCCAACGTCTCGTTATATAGAAGCTGGGTTAGGTCGAACGCTGCCAGAACTTGACAGCCCGGGCACCGATGGCTATCGTGGTAAGTATGTTATTCCGCTTTCCTTCCATGCGACGTACATATTGACATTGTGTTACGCAACGATAAGCGGTACATGCACAAGGTCTCGTAACTCGGCGCTATTTCCCAACATGGTGGTCTGTATTGCCTATGTTATTGGCGCCGATCAATATGAACATGCCAAGGGCCGACCCTGTCAGCGTGGATATGCGTTGGGATCACGCTCACTAGGGCTTGTACAACACTGGCTGAGACGATCCAAACATGGGTCGTGGCTCAGTAGTTGAACGAGGATGGGAACGTCTCTCAATTCGCGCCAGTCTCCTGCTGCTGAGGACTCGTGCTCGTTGAGCCAGCGCGATGCAAGACGCCTGAAGACGATTGCTCGGGTGCCCTTCAGATTCTGATGGTGAGATCTTGACATTGCAATCCAATTGTTCAACGTCAGGGATCTGAACGTTAACCTTATGCATCGCACCATTTTTCTAGCAGCACCTCAGAGGCGAACACACCTACCCTACCTCGAAGCCAACTCCCTCACAGCCTGAGGTCGTGGAGTCACTCTTCTGTGAGTATTTACTCAATCTTCTCCGAGCATCTGAACTGAGTTGATCGCGTGCTAGCGGCAAGAAGTGTTCGGAAGACAAACGTTCGAACTTATCAAGGAATTCGTGCTTGACTCCAACGTCGGGTTCAAGCAAGGACTTGCAGAGTACCGCCTGCCTCAAAATCCGAACGCAGCCATAATGGCCAACAGTCTGGCTGTCGATGCGTTCGTTGAGATATTTGATCTCGCTACCAGCACCAGGCCTACGTTGGATAGCCCACCGAGTCAAAGCCAGCGGATGATAAGTCTCACGGGCGTGTGTCGACATTGGAGAGACATCATCATGACCACGCCCTTCTTTTGGACTGACATCAACTTGTCGAGCGACACTCGTTTCGTAGAGCCTGCTGCCGCTCTGGGATGCGAAGCTCCACCTCAATCTCGCGACAGTTTACTATCATCGTGGCAGGACGGTCGAGACCAATCTCCTGGCGATCACCTCCCTACTGGAGCCACACCGTTCCCGGATCTCGCACTTTGGCATGCAGGATGTTCACTCACAGCCTATGGACGAGTCGGAGGGTCTTTCGCAACTAGCGAACGCCGATTACCCCATGTTGACTTCCATCTCCGTGATTTCGCTCGCTGAAGGTAGCTGGTCTCCGCTGAGGCTAAAGCTGGACCATCTCCAGAACCTTCGACGCGTCGAGCTCTGTCGTGTCAAGCTGGACCATCCATACTACCTCTGTCGAGATTGACAACCCTGTCGATCACCACAGTTCCCTCTTTCCAGGACCGCCAGGAGCCCGCATGCGGTCGCTCCCGGATCTCCTGGATCTTCTGGATGCATGCACGTCTCTGCAGAACTTCACGTACCAGCATCTGGAGCTGAGCTCTCGCCCTGAACGGGCAGCTGATGAGACCCGCGTCGTGCCGCTATCCCACTATACTACACAAAGTACCGCCGTGTTGCTGGCGTGCCAGCATCCTCTTGACCTATTTGAGTCGGTCTTTTCTGCCTGCAAACATCAACCATGGCAACACAAACCCAACCGCTCAGGCCGGCCCCGGCCCCACTCCCCTACGTCTGCGCTGGATCACCATCTACCATCCAGGCTACACACCCCCACGTATGCTCTTCCACTTCCCCACCTACGACTCCGCCCCGCTCCTCACTTCTCAGGCTGCAGCCGCCGTCTCGTTCTCGACGCCTGTCGCATCATCGCAGGTAACCGCGACGGCTGCTCTCCACAACCCCTGATCACCGTGGCCCGGCGTCCCGGAGAGCGAGACCACGCTCACCGCTGACGCATACTACTTCCTCATCGACGACGACGACCCACAATATGCTGTTGTCTGCGAGTTTGTAGCCTGGCGCTTCCCCGACGTCGTCCCTGCGCATTGGCTCTCTGTCCGCCGCCGGAGCAGAACATAATAACACCCGGATTCAGATCCAGCGGCACGTCTATGTCCGCGGTGGTCAAACTCAGGGATGGAGAATGCCTCCTCAGTGGTTATAAACAAGGTGAATACCGTCGTTTGTACGCGCATAGCGTCTATTGAGCTCCATCTCAGAGAGTTCGTGCGATAGTGCACGGCTGGTGCCGAAGGAACAAGCAGATTGGTACTACGACAACCGGATGCGGCAATATAATGCTGGACATGTCGAGACACCCGACGATGGTGCCAACGGTGTCTGCCTTCGCACGGACATCCATCGCTGCCTCGACCGCCAGGGCTTTGTCTTCTTCCCAGTCGGATCTCAGTTCGTGGCCTATTTCATCAAGCCTGAGCCAGACTATGCGTCGCAGTACCATCGAGTCCCAGCGCGGATCCACGAAGATGTCTCCATCCAGTATCTTTACGCCCGTTTCGCTTTCAACGTCATCTAGCTGTCGGGCCTTTCACGCTTCGCCAAGAAAAGTGTGATCGTGGTCCCTAGCGTCGACTTTCAAGTGTTGCCGGCGGCCTATCAGCCTAGCAAACCATCTGGAACTGGAAAAGCCAAGCGAGTGTCCGCGACTTCAAGCGAGCGGTCCACACCAGAGGAGCCAGCAGATGATCATCCAGGTGAGTGTCCGTCTACTTATCATAATCCGACTGAGCCAGTGTGTTGACATGATACTAGTGGACCGCGAGGCGATCCCTGGCAGCCACCAATCCGAAGACGTATTTTTCACGAGGTTCCCACAGATCCGTACATACTTATCTTGCTTGGCAGACAGGAGCTAGCTTGCTCATGGTAGTCCCGCCGTCTTAGGTCGGGAAGTCGAATACTCCGACGATCGCGACTACAATAATCTTGCTTGGCATCCCGAGTCCGACAAAATGCAAGCACTGAAGAAGGCTTGGATTCTCAAGAATCCTCAAGTAAGGCAGACCTCCGACGGACACGAGGGGGATTCCGTGAGTGAGGAGGTATGTGCGGAGAGTGCGTAGTTTGACAAAAACAAACTGAAGTCGTCCCCCAGGTCTCTGCTTGGGAAATCAATCTCGATCCCGAAGAGCAGCAGGTCGCGAACACTTCGGCGAACGACTGAAGCAGGATGTAGGTTTGTGTACAACGGACAAAATATAGTCGTATACCGTAATAAACAGTAAATTGTAGCGTTAGTATAATCGCGACCGTAGCGTTTAGTAGATATCGCCATCGCATTACTCGTACTGTACCTGCGTGTCTATTATAATAATACTCGCTGGCTAATTTTACATGATGATTTGCCAGGGAGTTGAACATCGCATAAGCGCCGGGGAGCATACTGACGTAAGCATCGCGGTCGTGGTTCGCTTCCGCTTTCGTTGTCCAGCATTCGCCGGTGCGCAACGATTCGAAGGTGAGTTCTACATCTGCTCCTTCGCCATCATATTGCGTCCACACAGCCTGTGCTATCGTGCAATGCAGACAACTTGCTCCCGTCCTGTCGCCGAGTATCAAGCTCCCGGCGTCGAGGACGCCGATCTGCGTTCAAATAACTAGACTACCGTGCGAGCTTCCTCATTGACATCGTGGAGGAGGCCCTCACCGCGTATGAACATTCACCATGGCGACAGCCATCCGACCACACAAGTCTTTCGCTGCTACACTCCCCGCCCGCCCGCGCTACATCACCATCTACCACCCAGGCTGCAAACCCGAGCCGCACATTCTTTTCCGCTTCCCCACCTACGACCCCGCCCCCGCCCCTCACCTCTCGGGCTGCAGCCACCGCCTCGTCCTCGACGCCTGCCACATCATCTCGAACAACCACGACGGCTTCCTCTCCGCTACCCCGGACGGCTGCGCCCGTGTCTTGGAGAGCGAGCCGACGCTCACCGCCGACGTCTATTACTACTTCCTCCTCGGCGACCACGACCCCGACTACGCCGTCGTCTCCGACTTCGCCACCTGGCGCTTCCTCGACGTGCTCCCCGCCCATTGGCTCTCTGTCCGCCCGCAGGGTCACACGATCCGCCATGGGCCCGCAGCCAGCGAAAGAGCTATGTCCGACCTGGTCAAAGGTAGGGATGGGGGCTGCGTCTTCAGTGGGTTCGAAGCAGGTGAATACTGTCGCTCGTATGTACATGGCAACTAATCAGCCTCCACCACAGGCAGCTCGTGCGATAATGCACGCCTGGTGCCAAGGGAGCATGTGTTCTGGTTTGCAGAGAACGAAATGAGGGCGCACAGTTTTGGGGGCTCCGCGACACCGAACGACAGCGCAAATGGCGTCTGCCTCCGCGCGGATATCCGTCGCTGTCTCGACCGACAGGGCTTCGTGTTTTTCCCCGCCGGCTCCCAGTTTGTGGCCTATTTCATCAAGGGCGAGCCAGACTATGCGGAGTGGTACCATCGGACCGCGGCCCGGATCCACGAGCGCGTCCCCGTCCAGTTTCTCTACGCGCGTTTCGCGTTCAACGTCATCCAGTCCGCGGACATCTGGGTCGCCGTGAAGGTAGTGGTCCCGAGCGCCGAGTTCCGACTGCGGCAAGCGATGTTCCAGAGGAGAACACAAGCTGCGAACAGGCAAGCGTCTGCCACAGGCCCAAGCGAGCAGTCCGCATCCGACGGGGGCGTAGGCGACGCTGGTGAGTATCCACCTGCTCGTGCTAACTCGTTAGTAAACTAGCACCGTGACGATGCATAGTGCTCGCGGAACATGATGCGACCCGGATCCCGGGCAGCCACCGATCCACCGAAGACGTCTTCTTCGAGAGGTTCCCACAACTACGTGCGTGTCTCGCTTCCCCGAACAGCGACCCATGGTGTCGTGTCGCTCATGCCAAGCTCCGCCAATCCAGGTCGCGAGGTCGAGTTTTCCGACGACCCCGACTTCAACACCCTCGCCTGGCATCCCGAGGTCAACAGGATGCAGGAGCTGAGAAGGGCGTGGCTTGCTCAGAATCCCCAGATCAGACAGACATCTGATGGGGACGAAGGGAATTCCGTGGGTGAGCCGGTATGTATGCGCAAGGCGGAGAGTGTGGCGTACTAAATTTCAGAAGCTGACTGAGGTCGTCTCACAGGTCCCACCGCTGCAGGAACTTGAAAGCGATCCCGAGCCCGAAGCGCAGCCGGTTGCAAACACTTCGGCGAGTGGATGAAGGTGATGTGGGCGCGTGCACAAATAATCAATCAGCTGTATCATCATCATAATATTGTAGAGTCGATATGAACATAATAATCATTCGTAGTTGTGGCCTGAGTTGGCGCCTCACTCGGGGTGCAGGTCCGCAATCCTAATGGCACTTTATCCGCGATTGTTCCACCGTCCAATATCCAATGCAGGTACTCAACAAGCACCCGCACCACAGTGAGGATCTCAGTCAAGAAACGAGTGCTCTTCCATTGGAGAGCCCTTGCGAAGGAGGTCCCGCCAGTCGAGCGGCTTTGGCACGCCCCGCTTCACCGCAGGCGCACCGTCATATCTGTTGTGCATCTCGGAGGATGCGTGGTCAATACGCAGCGGAATAACGACCAAGGCAGGCTTACATGGTGCGCCTTCTTCCCTCAGGGCCCGGGAGACGGGATACAACGGGGACTTGCCGTCGTTCGCCTATCAGGTGTACACCTGGGCGCGGCCGAACGGCCGGTTCAGAGAAGCTAAACGCGAAGCGTGGACTCGGAGGACGAATTTGAAGCACGAGTACGCACCACGACACGCTCTGACACGCTCCATCGCGAGCAGCACGTTGAGCATCCAGAAGTAGGCCGCGGCCTTAACCGTCTTGTATGCGCTTGAGCCGAACTTGACATACCACCCGCCCACGGCGAGCGTGCACTCAATTGCGAACGAGAGCAGGATGTCGAAGGGGATCATGTCGTGGGATCCAATGCGTTTGGGGGCAAGCAGAGGACGAGCTGGCGGACGGCTCCCTGCTTTGTCGATTTGACCGAGGCGTCTTCTCTGGGCGAGGAACAAGGCGCCAGACCCTCAGCCGGAACCCAGCACCGCACGCACTCACCACCGCTGAGACCCACATCAACATCATCAGCAAGACCATCCACGCCGCCATCTCCGCCGAGGTCCGCCGGATCGTGTACCGGCAGCACGCCGTACCCATTGAGGACCCACACGAGGCCCGAGAGGTGTTGTGCGAGCCCGGCGAAGAGCACGACGGAGGGGAAAAAGAGCGTCGGGGAGGAGGGCTCTCCCTACCAGGCCGCGATGAAGGACGCGTGATCCATGTCGACCTGTCGTGCGCCGGGGGAGGCGGGAAGGAGTACTTGGGATGGGGCTGGAGTGAGAGGGAGAGGGTGTAGAGAAGGGCGGTGCGTATGCGAAGGAAGACCTGTACGCAATCGGTGGTACTGACCGCGTGGTGGTCGCCAGCTGGAGAGTTGCTAGATCTAGTGCAGAGGCTTGCGATGAAGAGGATGCGAGCACCCGCAGGGTACTGCATGACAAATCAATACACCATCAGTCATATTGGCTGCGGTGACCGGCTCCACGATCATGGACACACACTTGATCTGATTCGTCGATTGCCATCAGCACGCTGCAAGCACCGTAGTTTTGCCGTAGTTCGTCGACCTCCCGATACAAGCTCAGAGCACGTTCTTGAGATACGAGGTCCAAGTGCCAGTACTAGGCTGAGCGCCAGCGAGTGGTAGGATTGTGTAGTAGATAGTCAGGGAGCGTGCGGTCGGCGGCGACGCATCGTATGCCGCAGTCTATAGCCAAAACACACTGGCGAGGCCCGGGCAAGATGGGCAAGACGACCAGGAGACCACTGATGCCGCCGTCAGAGTCAGACTCATACAACTCCGCGCGTATTGTCACGTGCCGTAGGCGATCGAGTGATCGAGTGGGTCCGAGTCGTCTCTCCGACCGACTTCCCCCGTCTACTCGCGGAACGCGCATCCAGGCCTCTCGAAGGACACCAGCGCACAACTGTACAGCGACATCGCGACCATCCTCACTGCGGGTCAAGGTGAAAGTGCAAAGCGTGATGGGCGGGGTGCTGCAACGAGAGCCGTCTCCGTGACTGGAGCCACCTCGCAGACTCACGGAGCCGTAATTGCCGTAGCGTATGACTCCGAGGACAGGCCGTTTGTTGCGACGCATCCTCCTCCGCCTGGAGGCAATCGACTCTGCACCCGCGCAATCAGTCTTTCAGACTTGGACAGAGCAGCCAGCCAGATCCAGACACCGTGAGTGCACCTCACTACTGCACGGCAGCGGTCCATTTCATCCTTCTGCAGAGACGCTCCAGGCGACCTTCTCGACAACGTTCTTGCCGTCTCGCGCGCACTGTCGCTGCCGATCGCAGATTTCATCCGATTCATAGTGCACTGTTGTATCCCCAAGATCCTCCATCGCTACAACGTTGCAGAGAAGTTCTGGACCGCTCCGCTCTCGGCCATCCTTCAAGGCTGGGAACCCCAACCACAAGACGAACTTGGCGACGGCCGCTGGTTCCCCCTCGCTCCCCACTTGGCCGAGGAACTCAGCCTTATCGATCCATGCCTTGTCCGGATCAGGACGTCGAGAGACGGGCGGGGCGAAGAGGAGTGGTTCTGCGACGCGGCTGCGGCCGCGAGCTGGGTAGAGCTCATACGGAAGGTCCTCAACCGCACTCGCGAAGAACTCGAGGACGCACGGACGGCGGGCACGGGGGACCAGGCTACCGAGTGGGCGACGTCCCGGGCCGCCATTCTGCATGCTCTGCTTTCGAATACGGGCACCCGCTATCTCTCCACCGCGCCGTCCCTCTCTGAGAGATTCAGGCGTGCAGCGTACCCGGGACTACTGTTCCCGTCGTACCAAGATGGTGCGTCGTGTGCATCGCTCGGCTTGTACGCCCTCTTCGGTGTGATTGAGGTTTGTGGCAGCGTTTCTCCAGGCGGATCCCCAGAACTTCAAGGACGCCTCCACAATGGAGGAAACTCTAGAGGCTTTGGACGAAGTAGCCACCGCCGATGGCTTCCCGGAGCCGACCCGCGCCGCGAGCAGCGCAGGGCTCTTCGCGCTCCGCTATATGCTTGCTATCACGGCGTGGATCCCCGCTTCCGTGAACGTCCATCGGAGCCTCGCGAAGCTGACGCGGAGCAACACCCCAGCGACGATCTACGTCGTCGGTAGCCCCTCCCCGGACTCGCCGTCGGTGTCGACGCTGGACGTGCTCGCGGACCACCTCCCCTCGACGCTGGGACGCGAAGAAGACAGAGCGACGAGGGCGGATCAAATGCTGACGGCGCTCAAAATCCCAGGGAACGCTACTGGTACGGTACACTCGGAAGCAATCTTGATGGCCTTGACCTATCGTGCGCACACCCGGAATCACAGCGAGCCATCGCCCCTTCCAGATTCCAGTCCCGACGCCGGCGTCCGCGAGCTGGAGGACGCGCTGCAGGTAAGTCCTACGTGCGACCTGTCATACCCGTCTGGTCACGATCTGAGTTAGGGATCCACCGGGGTCATCGGGACCGCGAAGAAGTGCTGCTGGTGCTGCTCCTGGCTCGCGGAGCATCTCAGTCCCCATGTGGATCCGACGTTCCGGTTCCGTGTGCCTGCAGGTGTGTCCCATGGTACGATCTACCCCTGGGCGCCACCGCCGGGTTTGCCGCCCGCGATCTTGGAGGACTTGAAGACGACGCTTGAGAAGGAGCTGAGATCCGCCCTTTCGACTCTCCGGCTCGAGGACGAGCGACTCGAGTCTGAGTCCAAGAGTCGGCAGTGCTCTCTCGAGTTGATGCTTTCGGGCACAGAAGTCCTGCAGACCAAACGCGGTGTGTTTTTGTGAGTAGCGTAGGTCGTAGTGCAGATTTGTATGTTTTGCCACAATTACAACACAGTGGATCTCGTCTCTGTGGCCCTGTATCCATTAGATCCGTGAGCGGAGTACTAGTAACCTGAGGGTACATCGGCAAGAAGGCCTTCGTCGCGCCTCGACTCCAGCTGGAAGCATCTCTCAGCAGTCATCATGACAGCCGACGGCCTGCGCTCAGCCCGCCATGCGTCTGCGCGATGATATCGTTCTGCGACTATCCCTCAGACAGCCATCCACGCCGCCATCTTCGCCGAGTGATCAATAAGGTGGCAGGGGAACAAGGTGGACGTACAGTAGTTGGCACATTAATAGAGTCAGAGCATCTCCGGGTACGCATACTGCACGGAGGAGACTCCTATCCAGGGGACGATGCCCACATTGTCGACAAGGCGTCAGGACTGGACGAACGGTCGGACTTGGAGCGAGGCAGGGCGCGGCGCGCGGAGCTGATTACATTGGCAATCTGCCGCCCTCAGGCCTCAGGCCTCAGGTGCGGCGCTCTGCTGCGCGGCACCCTTCCCGGCTCTGGTGATCACTGTCGCAGGCATCGTCTGCTTTTTCTGGCGTGTCTCGGATAGATCTAGTAGGGGCTGGGGTTTACTGCCGCTGATGTGAAGTAATAGCATGCCGAACTCGATAGCGATTACCCGTTTCTCTAAGAGCGCGAAGGCGACGCAGTCTTGAGACCGCATAGGTGGACGCGCGAGCAATACTACAATCGAGCGGGCGAGCGGACGTGCAGACGAGCGGGCGAGCGAGCGAAAGGAGTCGAGCGGGGGCGGACTTTGATAGGGAGACGGGCGACGCGGCCCAATATTACTAGATATTATTGTATGCGAGAGCAGCTGGAAGCGCGACTCAGCGCCGAGAGAGATAAATGAGTACATAGAAGGTCGAGAGAGACGTGGGAGATGCGGCTCGACAGAAGCGTGCACAAACGTGAAGAGCGATGACAGATCGGGAAGGCTTGATGTCGAAAAAGGAAAGTACCGTACAGCAAGCACATGAGCGCCTTTCTGGGCGACGGACCTCAGGCTCCCTTGAGTCCCCTTCCGGCTTCGAACGGTGGACCGTAGTCATGGCGCGAGGTTGGCAGCTCGAGAACGGTGCCATCTGCGAATGCGACCTGGACCCAGCAGGTGCGGCACTCGGTTCTGTGCTCGTCTCGTCCTACAGTAGCTCCGTGTCTCCGCCTTCCGGTTCGTCGCGAGCGCGCCGGTAGAGTTGGTGGTACAGTATGGGGTCAGTTCTGTTGAGAGAGGTAAAGCAAGATAGCTGAGAGACAGAGGTGAGTGCAGGAAACGGGCACGAGAGACAGGTAACAAAGTGGCGGAAGCGCCGAGACGACCGCCTGGTGCGTGGAGGGATGAGAGCGCGAAAGAGCGAAGAAAGAAAAGAAGAGATGCGTGCATGAGGCGACGTGCCGGAATTATTTTGCGCAACGGAAGAGAGGTCGTACGGCCTGGGGGTGAAGGGCGTCGGGATCGACTCCGCTGGCGGGTCCGAGCCCGTCGAACGCACGAATCACCCCAACGACGGTCGCCGCCTGGAGCAAGGCTTTAAAATCAGACTCTCGACAGCATATCACAATCAAAGGTACGCACATGTGTGGCAACTTGGTAACGTCGGTGCAAAGTATGGCGTCTTTCCCATCCAGCGCTACACCAATCTCCGGTGGCACTGTGTCGTACGCGCCGCACTGAACGGTACAATGAACGTCGCCGACACTTTCCGCGGTGAGTACGAGATGCTTTAGATTGAGGCTACCCCGCATCTCCACCGGAACCTCCACGATGAACTGCATGCCCTTGATAATGTTGTTGCAGCAGCCTGCTCCGACGTAGAGGATCCCACGATCATATCTGATCGGGAAGGTGCTCGCAGCTTCCAGTTCCTCGTCCAGGCTGAACACCAGCCGGTGTTTGTTCTGCCCCAGGCACACGGGAGTCTGCAAGTGCCACACCATCACTGGGAGTGGTGCTCCGGGGCCCCAGAGCCCGAGATGGTCCTGTTTCCGCAGCGCGTTCATAAGACGCGCGTACGTGAGGTCAGGCTCTCCGAGCCTCATGCGCATGCGCTTGAGCAAGAGGTACGTGAACACCCCGCGCGGCTTGTCGAGAATGATATGTTCCTGCGCCGTCTGATCCGGCGCGCAGGCTGCGAGAAGGACATGTGAACGCGCCTCCAGGATCGAGAATCCGGTGTCGGGCTGCACGACAGGCACCATCGCTACACCACGACCTGCGTCCGGGTCCTGCCAGGCCCAGATCTCCTGATCGAGGTCTTCGGGGATAGGAAAGCGGGGTATCGAGCTTTCTGCAGACAAATATCGCGTCCTACCGGCACTGGCAGGTCCACGATGCATGCCCCCGGAATGGCAGCAGTCGAAAACAGTCATCTAAAAAGTAAGGACCCTCCTGTCACTACGGGGTAGATCAAAGGACTATTGAGTAGACGCACGATATTGTCGCCCTTCTCATGAGCCAACCGACGCATCAGCCCTCCAAATGTTCGGGACGGGATGCCAACAATGGGCCTGCCTGCCTGGTCTGGCATGCCTTCGTCGTGCGGACAGATCAGCTCAACCGTCGTGGGATATCCTGAGGCACGAAGGTTGAAGGAATTAGTCTACGTCTGCCCGGGGAGACTACCATCGTGTCGAACTAACCTACAGCGTTCCAGCCCGCAGGCGCGATCCTGCGATCGCCATGGCCTGCATAATAGAATACGATCGTGTCGCCGCGCTCGATAGCCGAGTTATTGATGAGATGGCTGAACAATACATCAAGTATCCGGGTGCGTGTCGCCTCCTCGTTGCTGAGTCGAACAATGTGGCTGGAATGGACCTTCAAGGTGATTGTGAGGAGATCGTAGAAATCGTCGCTGTCGTTGACAGCGCCGCGGAGAGGCTTGGCCTCTCTGTGGGCGTAAGTGTTCACAGCCACCAGTACGGCCCATATACGGTTGTGGCGGATCGGGTCTTCGAGATCACGTGCAGTGCTCGGAAGAGTAGTACTGTCCGCCATGGCGCAGAAAGTTCCGGAGAAGAGTGCGATGAGTCGCCCCTCCTCCAGATATCTATTTCATCTTATATCTGCGGAGGATTGCTCTTCTAGGTCCTGCTCAGTACTCACACTGCACAGGTCCCGTCCATGAACCTGGGGCCTATTGACTGGTACCATCGCGGAGTGACCGGCGGCGTGTAGCGCGACCCCCCTTAACCGCCCCCAGGCGCGGGCACAGCGCGCCCGGTAAGTACTTCAGAACCTTGCAAGCTTGTCCGACGCGCCCCCGCGCGTGCGAACATTCAAATAAATCAAGAAACCCACGAAAACGCGGGAAAGTCTAGGAATCGCGATACACTCACCGTAGCCACTATAGAACACCGTGTACACCCTGTTACAGGTTCGCGGCGTACGCGGCATGGCTGTCGAAGCAATTCGAGGGCGATTTTACATACAGTGCCGGACACCCGAACAAAAAGTTTTGTATAAGTGCTCTCGATCGGAATAGGTTTCGGTCAAAGTGTAACTCTAGGAATGAACTCAGGGAGGCGATATATGTACTGTACGCGCAAAACTAAAGGTAAGTGCCCGGATAACTACGTGCAAAGATGGTCGTTTTGGGAAGACACATCATGATATTCCACTAAGTACTCGCTACATATTGGGGTAAATGGTGCTCGAGTCTATGCATAAGTATGCTAGGCTATGGCTCTCTACGGCTACTCGCTCTTGAACAGAAACAGATACTAAACCCGCTTGACTGAACATTGCTTCGCGACGTTCATATGTTTGATCGCGACTTACGTAGTTCATCTGAGGCAGCTGCGTGACCATACAGCATTGTCTCATTTACAGTGTCTTCTGCCACGGTGCGTCTTACTTGCTGTTGCCGTGACCCCCATGTTCAGACAGAACTTCCTGCGCCTCTGTGACGAGACTCAGGACAGCAACGGTCACTTGCCAGCACTGGGGACCGCTATGCGCCATTGAAGTATGCAGGAGAACGGCGCGACTCCATTGCTCAACGGCAGCGTAGCGGGCAAATTTACGGGAAGAGTCCTGACGTGGTATGCGAGCGCGGCGCCAGGGACAAACAGAACTTCTGCAGTGGCTCACCACTAAACTGGGACTCGATTTGTACTGCGGCCCCTCGGGTGCATAGGTATCATGTGTACACTGGCGAACAAAGTGATTCTGAGTGGAGAAGCCGATGGAATGCGGAGCTGCATGCACGTTAGGACCATGAACCATGTTCGTGGTCCCCTCGCTCACCTGTGGTTTGCAGCTCGAGCCTGTCTGCCAGATGTCGACCATCTCTACATCGCCGTTCGGGGTGTACGTCAACTCACTTGCTCAGGTTGCCGACGCGTGGAGCGAGGACGAACGCCGTCCGGCGATCCGTCCCGTCGAGGGGCTCTCACGCTGACAAGAGTGCGCGGTCAGTGCCAATGCAGCAGCAGTGACCGATCCATGCACGCACCATCGCACTTTGCATATTCGACTGGCTCTACGCGCTCAGCGTCGATCTCCGCATGGGAAGGCCGGGATGAGGCGTGAACCGCGATCTGGTCTTCCATCAACAGCGTTGAAAAGGAGTCTCCTTCATGGTGAGCGCAACGCACTTCACCGATCCGCTCGCCTCGCATGCTTGGCACGTTCAGAACGGAAGATGCCTGTACGCCCACATTGCCGGGTACCCTGCCCTCTACAAGGATACGTGGCTCAACAAGATGATACGCTCGAGGAGAGAGCAGCTTGCAGTGGGAGGGACACGTGTATAAAGTGCACCTGATACGAAATTGAGAGGCATGATGAGTCCGAATCTGATGACAGTTGGGGTGAGAGCACAGGTCGGCCCGTCGCTATGATGATACGATGGAGATCATCCCCCAATGGTCCCGATCAGCCACGGTGACGGCTCAGGCTGTAAGGAGCAAGGGGGCTGCATCAGCAGCTCGAGGGATTCCAGTAGCGAAGGAGCGCACGACGAAGCAAGGTCGTGCCACAGCCTCGTCACCCATTGAGACTACCGTACCTAGCTTATGCATTTCCAGGTAGCAAAACCTTTGGGTCTACGTGCAATGCGGAAGACTTTATCTGCAGAAGCGTTAGATCGACGGCAAGCAATGTCGAGCTTCAAGTGGCATGACGAAGCTGTGACTGCTAATTTACTTGGAACATCGCCGATGGACGCGACAGCCGACTTCGCACTACGATCCGTTTCATAAGCTTTCGGGCCCTCGTTCTACCTCGCTTCATCCTCACACACGATACACAGGACTGCGTATAATAGCGATGTGATTGCAGAACTTACATGCGTTAGACTAGGGTTACAGACGAGACGAGATGCGATGACGATAACTACAAATGATTACGATCATACACCAGCGATACAAGTGAGGATTCCGAGTACATACATCTTCCGGTCAATACCACTTTCCACGCCCCTCAGCCACTCGCCTCCGTCGCCGCACCGGCATCCTCCGCGTCCAAGGCCTGCTGCTCCTCCGGATCTAGCCAACTCTCTTCGACGGTCGCACGCACACGTCGAACGTACTCCTTCATGTTTTCGCGATAGAGCTGCGCAGCCTCTGCGTTCGCGGGGGAGTTAGGATTGGGGTCGTGGAGGAGGCTCTGGATAGAGGTGAGGATGGCGGCGACGTCGTAGGTGGGCGACCACCGATTCTGTAGGATGTCGAGGCAGAGCTCGCCGTTGGCGTAGACGTTGGGGTGGAACATGCGTGAGAGGAACTTGACGGTGGGCGGCTTGTTCGGGTAGGACTCGTCGAAGGTGAGGAGGAGCTTGAAGGTGCCGTCCTCGAACGGTGTGTCCGCTGTGTGGCACGCGAGGGTTCGGCGCTGGTGTGCGACCGGATGGGGAGAAAGGGACGCACCTGGGCCAAAGATGACCGCGTTCCAGAGCATAATGTTATCCGGACATGGGCTGCCTGAGATCCCGCCTGGCGGGTCGGTGGAGAGGCGCTTGAAGTCGCGGATGAGTCTGCGACGGCAATTGGTAGACTGTGGGTGAGGTATAAGAACTGACTGTCTCACGGACAAGTCTTGAGTGATACGTACCATGGCCGTATGTGTTGGAGGCGCGATGGGAGAGGAAGGAGAGAACGAGTGCCCTCAGCCCGAGACGACCAAGTTAACCGCCACAGCTTAGTAAGCGATTCATGGCCACATCGCGATCGGGCCGACCCGCGATTGTGGCGACCCAGATCTTGTATCTCAGTAAGTACTTCACTGTCACTGAACTTCACTCCATAGCATTAGGCAACCCGGCCGTACGGTGCTACGGGTACTGACAGTAACCCTCATATTCTTTGACTCTTCCTTTTGGTCGCCCTGCGGAACGGCTAGTAACTAGGCAGCCACCTGAGAGCCAATATTCGCCTCCCGAGTCCGCCAGGCTACCCATCTGCTCGGATATGTGCTGACAAGGTGCGCTATATGACTCGGGTATCCTGTCAATGCTCTCGCTCACGATTAGGTGCACACTAGCTACCAGCGGCTGGTATGCCTCCGGTTCAACACGCGTCAGAGCTGCGATGCACGTCTTGATTCACAACGCGCTGCTCCCGGTACGTGACAACCCATCGTCTTTCGCATCTCCCCACTATCAGCTGACCCCGCTTTCACGTGAACAGACACATTCCCGGTCTGAGAACTCCCCGATGTGTCCCGTCTTCCCGACTTCCTGACAGCGAGGGGGGAGGCCGCACTGCTTCAGCGGAACTGACCGCTATCCTGTGCGGGTGCGAGGTAGAATACGGGACGTATGGGAGAGGTAGGAGCGAACGAAGTCGCCTGGCCGACGAAATTACATACGTCAGGTTCCTTATCGGTAGCGCGCTCACGGCTTGGACAGGCGCGGTGGCGGTGGCTCGTTGTACGCCCATGTCATTACGACTTCCTGTCATGGCCAACCCGCTCCCTAGTATCTGCGGAAGGAGCACTGTGCTCGGGCACCGTAATCTCGAGTTCGGGGGATTTGGACACTGCCTCCTGCACAGGTCAGTGCAGTTTCCGAGTATCATCGGCGCTTTCTGACGCAGGGGACTCAGGACCTATTGTATTATGCTCTTCCTCACACCCACATACCGTCGTTACGTCGCAGACTTGGCTTGCACGTCCGTTGCCGAACAACTTGCACTTTGTACGAAATGACATCATGGACAACTCCCAGTGTTCGGCGGGGCCGGAAGGACCATAGGTGAGCTTCCATAGACTGTAGGCGGAGCGGACGCTGACCGCTGTGAAGGGTGAGAGAATGTTTGGAGCTTCGTCGACTCTTGGATGTCTATACCAAGCGGCGGTGAGTGTCATATCCTCCCTCCCTCGTCAAAGACACTGATCATGCTTCTTCCAGTCCAGTGAGAGTGTCGGGAGCCGCATCGGGGAATCAGACCCGGGCCAATGCAAAGCTCAGGTGCAGTTCACGCAGTCTGGCCAACGCCCCCAAACTGACATTATACCAGGGCGTGGGCTACAGTCTTCGAAGCACGCCGTAGGAATCAGGACCCGCATCAAGATGGCGATCGAACTCGCATCTGGGCTTTTGTCATCGCTATCGACGTCTATCAGAATCCGCAGATCAAGAATCTCCATGGATGTGTGAACGATGGCGACGACGTGTATGACTACCTCACGAACACCCTGAGGATCCCTCGGAGCCAGATCCTCCTTTTGAAGAATGAGAAAGCGACGCGTACAGGAATCATCGACACTTTCTTCTCGCGTCTCATCGACAACCCAGCCATCAAACGGGATGACACCGTTATCGTCTACTATGCAGGCCATGGCGATCGTAGGAGCGCGCCTGTTAGTTGGAGCACCGCTGGTGCTCTCGGTATGGTCGAGTTGATCTGCCCGCACGACGAGGGAATGCCAGACGAGGGAGGGCGGCCCACGATTGGCATCCCGGACCGGACGTTCGGGGGCGTGATGCGCCGGCTGGCTCACGAGAAAGGAGACAACGTTGTACGTTCACTCAGCACCGTCCTGCTTTGCGCAGTAGTGACGTGAATACTCATTGGCTTGTATCTACAGGTAGCCATCTTCGACTGCTGCCATTCAGGAGGGATGCATCGCAGCGGACCAGCGAGCGTGACGAGCGAGACGCGGCACCTCCCAACAGGAAGCCAGCTTCCCCGCCCTCCTATCCCCGAGACACTCGATCAATACATCTGGGCCTGGCAAGACCCGGACGCTGGCCGTGGCGCGGCAATGGTCCCTGTTGCGCAACCTGAGACCGGATTCTCAGACCCAGAGGCGCGCTCGCACGTTCTCCTGGCGGCCTGCCAGTCGCATGAGACGGCGCAGGAGCACACCATTGGCGGGATGCCGCGCGGGGTGTTCACATACCACTTGTTGGCGTATATGAGGATGAAGCACGGAGAGGACCTCACGTACGCGCAGCTCGTGGACGCACTGCGAAAGCCGGACGGCGTGGATGTATGGGGCTCGGGGACACTCCAGTGGATGGCGGGTCAGACTCCGCTGTGCATTGGGCGGAACAAGCACCGACTACTGTTCACGACGGACGAAGTACCTGAAGCTGCAAACACGTCCCCCGTCAGATATGACAAGGGCTTGCTCTACGTCGGAGCAGGCTACCGCAACAAGATCGTCAAGGGCATGCGGTTCATCGTGGAGGTTCCACCGGAGTTGCAGGGTCATCTTCCAATGCGACACGTCGTACTTACGGCGGAGAGTGTCGGTGACGATGAGTGCACGGTTGGGTATGGCACGTGCGGTGACAGAGTGCCACGGGAGATTGGTAGAGCGCTCGAAGGGAAAGAGGCTGTGGTCTGCACGTCCAACTTGTGGCTATGGGCAGGCGTCAACGAGCGCGCGCCTTTTTTTATTAGATTTTGACTTGACGGGAAGTTATTCGGTCCGATCGATCGATGCCTTCCATTTACGGAGTGCTACATCGCTCCTGCGCTCCGTCTCTTGATGGCCGAACTTTCCAAATTTTGGCGGCGTGGTACGTCTGGCTTGTCGCCGCAAATGAGTAGTTGTATCACCCTGGATCATCAATGCATTTGTATGCCTGCCGTTCCCACATGTGCACGCTGCCCGCGGTATGTCCTCGGATCTGTATGTACATACGTACTACGCAACACTTGGCCTGTATCATGGGTGGCCTTCTCGTATGCCAGGACGAGTGCGCGTCATGCCCTCTCATGAAACGACGGCATCGAGAATGGGCAAGTTCCGGGATTCGGGCCGAGGAAGACAAAGGCGATGCGGTTAACTTACGTGAGAGAAGACGGTCCCATCCACTGGCAATTCAAGCCGATTCATCGAGCATGACTCTGGGCGCGCTTCCGCGTCCGCAGGCCAAAGACGCGTCTCCTCGGTCCTATCCCCCTCCACCATTCCCTCCTGCTCCCTCCTCCCCGTCGCCCTCGCTACGCGCGTCCAACGACCTCCATTGTCTGTCCCACGCCCACATAAATAGCACCCAACTCGATGCCCAACGCTAGCTTCCCCGCGAACGCAGACGTCCGCATACGACGACCAGCCCCAGGAGGAGGATCCAGCTTGCGCAGTAGGTCCACCTCGCCCATGGCTTGGAGCGTGTTTGCCGATGCCCCGCCCTGATTGAACCCCACTGATCCCGATCGTCTGTACCCCGCAGCGTCCCCCGCAGCCACAGCCACACGACCCCGCCTCGTCAGGCTCCCGCCCCGCCTCCGACGCAAGGCCGCCACGCGCACGATGGAGGACGACGACTCCGGATGGGAGGCAGACTGGGAGGCCGAGTCGCGCGCGTCGTCCGTCGCTCCTATGCGCGTCGAAGCGACTGGCGACGGGCGCTACATGGTCCACTCCGTGGCCATGGCAGGAAGGAGGGGGCGCAGGACGTGAGCATGCCGATGATGCACCCGTGCTGCCCGTGGACGTCGCGCATGAGATGGAGGCTCGGAACGAGGAGCGACTCGGACGTGTCACGGCGTGCGTCGAAGGTGCGTCCCTATCAGTCCGTTCAAGACTCTCCATATGCTTATGTCCGTACCGTACATCCGCGTTCGGTGCAGAGGAATGCATCGCGCAACGGCGGCGGCTCCTCGAACCCGGTCCGGGTGCGCGACCCCGCCTGCGCAGGTACAACCCGACTACCTCCTCGCTGCGCGTCGATGGCCCACCCAAGATAGCCGTGGCTCGACGCGTCCGTGGGCCCTCTCTGGCGCAACGACGGAGCTCGAAGCCGAGGGCGTACCCGTCTGCTATTGCCTCCGCACAATCGACTCTCACCCTTCCCTCGCCCACGCTACAACTTTGGCCGAGCCCGAGTGCACCCCTTCCTTGCCCGCCGACTCGCTCTCTGCCCTCGCTGCCATCTCCCTTCTATCCCCGCTGCGCCCGACCCAACCCGGCCCCTGGGTCGTGCAGCCCCGCCGACTGGGAGACGGTCTATGCCCGCCTCGCGGAGCACCGCGCCACCCTCGCGCACCTCCAGCGCGCTATGCTCGGCGCGTGGGCCCTCGTGGAGGAGGTCGTCATGCCTGTCATGCGGCATCAGCACGCGGGCTTGCCGTTCGACCGACAGGACCTCATCAGTATCTTTTGCACGGAGGCGCGCTCGCTGCCCGGCAGGAGACCTTCAGAGTCGGTTATCTTGTAAGTCTGCAGATGCTTCGCTGGCGACTGATCCGCGTACAGAGCTTGGGCGGGCCATACGTATCTATCGACCCATAAGTATACCCGTGTATGCTAGTCCTCAATCAATGTCAGGATTAACAACGTTTTCACGTTCCTCACACTGCGGCCCGGGATTACGGGCGCTCAAAGTGGGTGGTTGGCCTGTTCATGCGCCTGCATCAGAGGCGAGACGCGCACCAAGCCTGAAGCTTGAAGCTGAAGACCGCAAGGAGCTTCCAAAACTCGCTAATTCACAGAATGTATCCAGGCCGAGCTCTTCGGGCTCGGAGTGTCGGAGGACAGTGATGTCATTTAAATGGGATTAATATTGAATCACTAATGTATTTTAGATCAACTTAAACCCCATACACTTTTAACCTGATCCTGTGCTAAGCTGTTGCTTAGCCAATAGATTAGCCAAGTAGGATCAGTAGAGCTAATCCACACATGTTAAGCCATAGATTAGCCATAGTTAGTCCATATCTAATCCCATTGTGATCCATTGGTTAGACTTGCTGAGATGCTGCTTAGCCATTGGATTACCCATGGCTAAGTAATATCTGATCCATGTCTTAACCATAGATTAGCCATGCTTAGCTATGACTTAGGCAAGAGATTGACAAGTAAATCAGGCTAAACAAAGTTGGTAGACTTTCAATCTTATCCACTGCTAAGCCACTGCTTAGCTAGCTACTGGATTAGCTTTGCGAAGATCACCAATTGCTGATCATGGTTCGCTTAACTGGAGATAAGACAGTGCTTAGCCACTTGCTAAGCTGTGTCTAATCCACTGAGTTAGATAGTGGCTTCAATGGCCCAAAAATGCGGACACAAGCCTGGTTTGAACTCCTGACCCTGGACACTACTACATAATCACATGATCTAGTTACTTACCTGACACACTTACCACTGCACCACTGGGCCTTTCTACACTACAAAACTGAATGACCCGTATTACATTCTCAGACTACTGGACTTAGGCATTTCACAACACTCTGCCATAGGATGCCCCCTAGTCCAACTTTTTGTGGATTAGCACATACTTTATTCTGGTTAATCTTGTCTGATTAGCAGGTTTGCTCAGAAGTGGTTTTATGAACTGATCAGATTAGGATTGAATTGGATTAGATCAGCAAAACTGATCAGGAGTGGATCAATGAAGGATCAATATAATTTGTTTGATATGGAAAGTGGCTGAATCTGAAAGATTAAGCTAATCCAATGTCAATCTGCAGATTAACCAGAATAAAGTATGTGCTGATCCACAAAAAGTCGGACTAGGGGGGCATCCTATGGCAGAGTGTTGTGAAATGCCTAAGTCCAGTAGTCTGAGAATGTAATACAGGTCATTCAGTTTTGTAGTGTAGAAAGGCCCAGTGGTGCAGTGGTAAGTGTGTCAGGTAAGTAACTAGATCATGTGATTATGTAGTAGTGTCCAGGGTCAGGAGTTCAAACCAGGCTTGTGTCCGCATTTTTGGGCCATTGAAGCCACTATCTAACTCAGTGGATTAGACACAGCTTAGCAAGTGGCTAAGCACTGTCTTATCTCCAGTTAAGCGAACCATGATCAGCAATTGGTGATCTTCGCAAAGCTAATCCAGTAGCTAGCTAAGCAGTGGCTTAGCAGTGGATAAGATTGAAAGTCTACCAACTTTGTTTAGCCTGATTTACTTGTCAATCTCTTGCCTAAGTCATAGCTAAGCATGGCTAATCTATGGTTAAGACATGGATCAGATATTACTTAGCCATGGGTAATCCAATGGCTAAGCAGCATCTCAGCAAGTCTAACCAATGGATCACAATGGGATTAGATATGGACTAACTATGGCTAATCTATGGCTTAACATGTGTGGATTAGCTCTACTGATCCTACTTGGCTAATCTATTGGCTAAGCAACAGCTTAGCACAGGATCAGGTTAAAAGTGTATGGGGTTTAAGTTGATCTAAAATACATTAGTGATTCAATATTAATCCCATTTAAATGCGGAAGATGCGGAGGAAGCTTGGCGCAGGATAATATGACAGGTTCGACGTTGCAGCTCTGATGAATGGCGTGCACGCTGCTCATATCCGCCCTGTTCTTAAAAGGATGTGTTAGAAGACGTCTGGGGGAGAGGCATCCCAACGAAAGCCTCTCCGAGTCCCCAGCCTTCTGCCGCCAAGTTGTGCCATGGCCGCCAAATATCCGGGCGTGTATATCGGGCACGAGGTTGAAAGAGGTGGGACCAGGACCCATATGCCTTCGACCCTTCGCATTGTCGAACGCCCGTCTGCCTTCACTACACAGTCCGCATCTTGCGTAGACCCAAACTGCTCGTCATCTGGGACGCGGCCAGAAGCTTCGGTATGTACAAGCCGCTGAAGGTACCCGCCGAGTCGCTGGGTGTCAAGAGCGAGACTCCGGATCCGCTGCGCCGTGCGCTCCTTCGCTACTAAAAAACCTCGAGCTTCCGACGCAATCACCTCGCTCCTTACACCTGAGCGATCACAGTGGCTGACCGGGACCACTGGCGGATGATCACTGCCCTCGTAAGTCCTCGTCGGAGAGCACTCTGCTCTCACTAGACCCGGACACCATGTCTCTCAGATCTGTAAGCCGTTCTCCTTATCTATCCTGGTTTTGAAGAACATAGCCTTACGGAGCACAAGGTACCACAGAAGTTGTCAACATGGGCACACAGGATCGGACATCTTCCGTTCCGAACTGATGATAGGCATGCGGACGGACTTCGCAGAAGCAGCGCCTGTGAAGCGCGACACGCTCTCACGTACGGTCCAGAAGCATTAATACACTGCCTCAGGCCTTATGCCCAGCTGAGCAAAGCTTCCAAATATCATCGGCGCTTCTTGATGGAGGATAAGGATGAGTGCTGGGACTCGCCCCACATACTGGTTACCCCAACCGCTACCAGACAACTTCAGCTCTGCGCGAAATGGAGTCTTCTTGGACGACTCCCAGTGCTCGAATCGGGTGGACCGATCACAGGTGAGCGTTTATATACATAGGCTGTGAAGACGAACTGGACGACCTGACTGCTGGTAAGGGTGCAAGAATGCTCGAGGCGTCGTCGACTTTTGGATGCCAATGCTAACTGGAGGTGAGCCGCTCTTCTTCTCCGTTGTCTAATACACTGCCAATCACGCGCCATCCAGTACAGTGGAAGTGTCGACAGCCGCTTCGAGGACTTGGGCCCTCACGAACGAGATAGCGAGGTGATCTCCACATAGTCACCTCGATGTCCTGATGTTGACGTTGTGCTAGGGCATATGACGTCGCACATGCACAAGTCGGACGTGCAGAACAGGAATCGCATGACGATCGAGCTCGCATTTGGGCCTACCTCGTCGCCGTCGACGTTGATCAGCATTCACAGATCAAGGGTCTCCATGATGGCTGTACGAACGACAGCGACAACCTGTACGACTTCTTGACGAATACCTTGGGGGTCATCAGGAAAAAACCTTCTCCTGAATGCGGAAGAATAGAGGCAATTTTGTAGGAATAGAAGATAAACAGCATTAATCTTCCTAATATAATAACAGACCATATTCCGTGGTCCCCATGGGTCCGTGTACGAATACTCAGTAATACTCGAGTAATTACAATGTTCTCGTGAGTTTCTGTGGCATGTTTACGCAATAAGTCATGGCTTCTGTGCCGTTCTCGGGACATTCAATGCACATTCACTCTGATGTTCGTTCACACAAAGTCATTAGAAAAAACATAAATGCATTGCCGTGCATGTAATATACTACTACGAGTCTGCGATGTATTATGAGAGGTCCGAGGCCACGAAGACAGGTACTAGGGAGGGAGATAGATGACGAGCATGGCAGTAAAATACGACTAGAGTGACAGTGTCGGTGGGTCTGCGGGTCGACGGGTCACTAAGCGGGTCCGCAGGCAAGTCGGCGCGTGGACGAGTGACCAATCGTGTGGGTGATCACACAAATAGGCAGGTGGCCAGCCGGCCGAGCGGACGAGAGCATGGGCAGGAGGGGGCATGCGAGACAGACTGTGGGCAAGACGGAGTCGGGTGTGTGGGTGTAGAGCGAGATGGTGTGTCCACGAGCATGGGCGCGTAGGTTGCGGGTGACAGGGGCAATAGTTCTCCATGTGAACGTATGTTAGCTGGCTGTCATAGACGGCGAGGAGGTACGCACACGGATCGATGTTTGTCATGATGCGGCAGGCAGGTGCACAATCACAGGTGCGCAGTCAAAACGCCGAGAGCGAACAGTTGTGGAAGCGAGCGCGGAGGACACGCGCAAGAACATGTGAACACGCGGACACAATAGAGCGGGCGTGTGGACGCGAGAGGGCCAATGGGTGGACACGAAAGTGCAAGCAGGCGGGCGCGAGAAGACAGTGGACGGGCGCGAGAAGACAGTGGGCGAGCGTGAGAAGACAGTGGGCGGGCGCAAGAAAGCAAATGGGCAGGCACGAGACGGCAAGTCGGCGGGTGCGAGACGGCAAGTCGGCGGGTGCGAGACGGCGGGCAAGAGGGATGACAAGATGGTGGGCGAGCGAAATGGCGCAAGGAAAACAGTTGGCGGAGCAGAACGCCGGACAGATAGGACATGGTTCAGCGGGCCTCGGCACATTCATAGATAGCAGCAGGGAGATCGTGTTGGTGATGGCTCACCTTTGTATTGCAGATAGGGCCCTTGAGCCTCGCACTCGAACTCTTTCGGCTGCGCGGTCGCTGGATGCGTGTGCCCTCAGTGAGAACGGGTCGGCGGGTGCGAGAGTGAGCTAGGGGCGAGACACTGTGAGAGAGTGCGCAAGCCAGATATATGGACACTCAGGCATTCAACACACAGATTGCAGAAGCAGGATGCAGGCACTGCAGTAGGCACCGTTAATTGCTCGTCAATGTACCTATTTGGCCATGGTAACCGGGAAAAATTAGCAGTAGGGCGAGTAGGTGGGCGAACGAGAGGGCAGCGAGCCAGAATGAGGACATGTGAGCGAGCGAGAGGGTTAGTGGGAGGGCACGCGGGCGAGCAAGCAAGAGAGGGCGGGTGAACGAGTGAGACAGCGGGGGGCGGCGGCGGGCGAGACGGGCGAGAGAGGCTCAGAGTGAGACTGACGTGGCGCTGTGGCGGCGGTCAGATTCGATCGAGATATTGTTTAGGGCAAGCAGCGCTCCCACTTGTGGCGCTGTCTGGCACGTCTGACTCTCTGTCACCCGCTTGTCTGAAGCTGTCGCCCGTCACCTATGTCGCCTGTCTGTGCCCCTTAATCATTGCCCGTCTCCAAACTGTCCTGTCTCACGAGTTACTAAGTACAGTCCCGCCGCGATACAACCATACCCGCCGCTCGCGCGAAAGCGCCGGGCGGTCTGCGTTCGGACAACCACCACCATGCGCGAGGCACTCACGCCGTCCCACACTCCGAATGCGACAAACCCGAGCCGTGACGCAAGGCGGCAAGTCTGAGCACAAGAAGCGAGCACGGTCACAGGAAGAGGGCCAGCAAAACAGATGACGGGCAGGAGTGATGAACGAAAGGGAAGGAAAGCGGTGGCAAGAAACCCGAAGTGAGTCGTTCTTAATGTATCTACTAAGTATCTGTTGCTAGTCGCAATGCTCGAGCAAGTGCATTGACGAGCAACAAGCTCGCGGCCATCCTCTCGCACGTACCATCCTCTCGCAAGCTAGGCGCACTTCGATACGGGCACACCGGACAGTAACACCGTGTAAGTCTGCGACTGCTTAACAGCGAGCAGACACCCTCTCTGGCCCCCGGTGGTGCACCCCTCGATCTTGCTCGCTCGCCCCGCCCTTCTCGCTCGTTCGTTTGTCATTGCGCACTCGTTCGCCCACTCGCCAGCCCACTCTCGGCTTCCGAGTCTCGCCGGCCTGCCCTTGGCTCATCACCGCTCGTCCGCTCGCCCGTTCTTGCCCGCCCACCGAGGTGTTCTCGTCTGCTCACGCTTGCTTTCTTGCGAGCTCGATCGATCGACCGCCCGCCCAGGTGCCTGCCCTCCTGTGCTTGCTTTCCATGCCCACTTTCTCTCGGCTTCTTGCCCTGCACACCCGCTCGTGGACCTACACCGTCTCGCGCGACACTAACACGCTCGCACCCCGTCTTGCTCAGGGTCTCGTCTCGCATCATCATGTGCTCTCCTGCCCGTGCTCTCGTCTGCTCGGTTAGCCGTCATTCAGTCATTCATATGATCGCTCATTTGTACACGCACCGAATTGCCCGCAGACCTGCTTACTTATCCGTGGGTTCGTGGACGACTGAGGAGTGGCTGTCATCGATGACTACGCATACGTGGTGGAGGACTCGATCAATGTGCACTGGCTCGTGTTTTGCATCTAGAACAACGCGCACCGTCGTGCCCCCCTACACGCCTATCACCGTCTTGTCGATCTGAAGTCTGTTTTGGTTGATGAACGTCGATCACTGAATATATCTGAAGTGATCTTCGGGTCATGTGTACTATAGTATGCAGAATCGGATACTAATAGGAGACGCACCAATATATTCTCTTTTCACCACATCTTCGCGAATGAGTCACCTCTGCACGGAAAATTACAATTGTACCACTCGTATTAGTATCATATTATTGACCGCACTCGAACGTCGCATACAATGGTCAATAATACGGAGTGTTATCATGAATGGCGTCAAGAATCCTAACAGTCTACATATTATGGAGAATATCCGTTTGTTCGGTATAATTCCCAGGGAGGTATTTTCCTGATGGTCCCCTGCAGCCAGATTGTTCAGCTCAAGGCCGAGCGGGCGACGCGTACACAGATAATCGATACTTTCTTCTCACACCTCATCGACAATCGAGCCATCAGACCGGGCGATGCGATTGTATTCTACTACACCGGCCATGGCAGTCACAGGAACGTGCCTTCGAGCTGGAGTGATGATGGTCAGCCCGATACTGTCGAACTGTTCCATCCGCACGACGGCGGAAATCCAGACGAGGGGGGTCAGCCAATCATCGGCATTCCAGACCGGACGTTTGGGGGGCTGATGCGCCGGTTGGTTCACGAGAAAGGAGACAACATCGTACGTTCACTCGATACGGCTCTGATTTGCGTCGTATATAGTGACTCGACCTTACTCTACAGGTGGCGGCCTTCGATTGCTGCGATTCTGGAGGCGTGCATAGTAACGGGCCTGCGAGTACTATGAGCACGAGCCTTGGAACGCGGCCCCTCCCAGCAGTAAGCTGGGTGCCCGAGCCTCAAATCGCTATCCCCGAGACACTCGATCAACATCTCTGGGCTTGGCAAGACCCGGACGCAGGCCGTGGTGCGCCGATGATTCCCATCGCACAGTTTGCGTTCTCAGATCCTGCGGCACACTCGCATGTCCTTCTGGCAGCCTGCCCACCGCAACAGACGGCGCAGGGGCATGACATTATCGACAACTCACGTGGGGCGTTTATAGACCTCTGGCTCATGCATATGCGTGAGAAGAAAAGGGAGAGTCTCACCTACGAGCGTGTTGTGGACGCATTGCACAAGCCGGACGATATGGAGCTGCCAGTGTTCGATTCGGGTTCGTCCTTCGCGGCAGGGCAGAAGGCTGATGCCCGCGATGACAACCCGATCCGCCACAAGCATGTCTGGGCGATCGTTGTGGGCATCGACGACTACGCCCATCCAGAGGCTGTCACTCTCCGCGGCGCTGCCGACGATAGCGATGATTTTCATCAGTTCCTCACGAACACCTTGGATGTTCCCTCCGGCCACGTCGTCAGGCTAAATGACAAGGAGGCGACGCGCACCCGGATCCTCGGTGAATTTCTCAGCCACCTCATTCACAATCCCGCCATCGAGCGCGGTGACATGATTGTGTTCTTCTACGCCGGCCACGGCGATTGCAAGAATGCGCCTGCCAGCTGGAATGCGGGAGGTCAGTTCAGCACTATGGCGGAGCTGATCTGTCCGCATGATCAGGGCATGCAAGACCAGGAAGGCAAGACCATTTTCGGCATACCGTCCAGGACGTTTGGAGCGCTGATGCGCCAGCTGGCTCATGTGAAAGGCGATAATATAGTGCGTCCGCTTGTTATGATTTTGGTCTTCCGTAATGACGGGAAGGGTTCAACCTCACGTCGTAGCTGGCCATCTTCGACTGTTACCATCCTGGAGGCATGCACGGTGGCACACCTGCCGATGCCATTAGGTTCTGCTCTGCAGTGCCCCACCTCTCGATTCCCGAGGACCTCGACCAGTACATCTTGGGGCAGGTCCCGATTGCAGGTCGGGCCGCAGCGATGGTCCCTGTTGTTCTCAATATTGATGACGATGACGGTGCTGAAGCCGACGCCGGTTCCGATTCCGAGTCCGAGTCCGAATACTTGGACACGCATGTCCTCATTGCGGCCTGCGGGAGGAATCAGACAGCGCATGAGTTTATCATCGACGGCGTGCCGCACGGATGGTTCACATACAACTTAGTCAAGTTCTTGCGCATGAACGAAGAACGCCCTGACTTCACGTACGCCGATCTCGAGGAGGCGTTCCGAGGACCGAACCTACCGGTGATGCCCCAGCGGCCCGTGCACAGCCAGACTCCAGAGTGTTCGGGACCACTCAGATACCGACGGCTATGGAGCACCGTGACCGAGATGGACAAGGTGCCTAGGGTTGCAAGGACCTTCCCCATCAGGTATGACCCGGAGGGTGGGTTCCTCTTCATCAGAGCAAAGGACGGCGACAACATCGTCCAGGGCATTCACTTCACCGTGGAGATTCCGCCGGAGTTGCAGAGCCGCCCCGAACTCATCGGGCTGGAACACCTCAAGCTCACCGCGGACACTTTCGGCGTCAAGGGGTGTGTCTTTCAGTGTGACACGTACGAGAGGGTGCCCCGTGATGTGGGTGGAGCTCTGATTGGGAAAGGCGCCACGGTCTGCACTGAGTAAGTGATATCGTCCGATTCGGGCCGCCTCGAATGTGCGCACCTTCACTTCCATGGCGGATTGCGGCATGCTGTCAAGTCTAACCTTCGGATCTTCAGAGCCTGACTCCCGATGATGATCGTCGATTGGGCTGTTCGGACGTGTTGTTACCCTTATTTACGGGTTGTGTTCTGAATTTGCTATCTTCCTGTACTAAACCTCTCGTTTACAAGATGTCCTCACTGTTCGAAACTCGTCCGGCTTCCGACACAGATTCGGCATTGAATGTGCGCGGACGCGTAGAGCCTGACAATGCCGTGCCAGGATGGCGTGGCGAGCTCGCGATCCCAGCCAAGACGACATGATGATTGCCTTGAAGGCACATATGTGGGCCGTCTGGGAGTATGCCCAAGTGTCCTTGTCAGGTTGAAGGCTCCCTTCGACTTGCATATGCTCAACTCGAAATAGCACAGGGGAGAGGATGTCCGACTTGCGGGTCTGCAGGTGCTTCGCTGGCGGCTGATCCGCATATAGAGAGCCTGGGGGGGCCATACGCGTCTATTGACCCATATACCCGTGTATGCTAGCACTGAACTCGATAACGAAGTCAACTTCAAGGTCGCGCAGAGGAAGATCGGGCTCGCAGGTATTGGTTCAACACGACTTGGCGAACGCCGCAATCTTGTCAGAGGATCGACCCTTCTGTGGCTTGCTGAGTATGCCAGCGCCCTGCGCTCGACGAGGCAGTTTCAACTGCGGCGAAACGTATGATTAAGCATTACGACGTCGTGCACTACTCACAGCAAAACACCGTATTTGGTCTGTAGAGCCTCTGTGCCAAAGTCCGTCAACTCGGGAGAACGCTGGCGGGCCTTGCATGCAGATCGATCGCTCCCCAGCCGAAAAGTCCGAAGACTGCTTGTCAGCTCCTTCTCAAGCGTCTTCAGGTCCTCCAAGATCGCGAGCGGCAAGCCCGGCGGTGGTGCCTAGGGGTAGATCTTACCATGGGACGCGCTAGCAGGCACACTGGACCGGAACATCGGATCCACATGGGGACTGAGGTGCTCCGCACGCCAGAGCACCCGCAGCACTTCCTCGCGGTCCCGACGACCCCGGTGGATCCCTAATCAAGACCGTGACCAGATGGATATGACAGGTCGCGCGTAGGACTTAGCTGCAGCGCATCCTCTAATTCGTGAACGCCGGCATCGGGGCTGGAATCTGGGACGGGGAGCCTCGTTGGGGTTCCGGGCGTGTGCACGATAGATCAAGGTCAACAACGCTGTTTCGGAATGTAAGTATCGTACCGGTGGCTTTCACCGGGATTTTCAGGCGCGGTCTTGAACATTTGATTCGCCCTCGTTGCTCTGCCTTCTCCGAGTCCTAGCGTCGTGGGGAGGTGGTCCGTGAGCACGTCAAGCGTTGACACCGACTGCGAGTCGGTCTGACGTTGAAGGCGGACTGTGAGAGACTGTGCGAGACTCGAAGTCCGGCGAGCGCGCGTGACGTGTCGTGGCTGAGGCGCTTAGCACTTCTCACGACATGTACAAGCCATTCTCTGCCGATTCTCTGTCCCTCCCAAGTCCCTCCCCATTCTCCGTCTCTCCCCGTGTCTTTCGATTCGAACGCAGCGCTTGCGTGGCTCTGGTAAGCCGCAGCATGATTATGTGGGCTCGAACTCACTCACCGCGCATGACGGACCGGTTCTGAGCGACAGGATTGCGCCGAGCGCGACAAGAGTGGAACGAAGAGGCAAGGGTAGCATGAGAGGAAGGCGAAGAAACACAGGTATGAGCACCTAGGAAGAGTGTGGGAAGGCTCGACGGTATGGTCGTTGTACTTACTACCCTTCTCGTTCGCTCACAAGCCGCAACGCACTTGCGCGTCGACCTGGCGGTCAGTTGCTCTCTCTCGCCTACCTACAAGCGTGTTACCAACAAGCTCGTCCACCCATCTGCTTTCTTGCATGCTCGCCTGCCTGCCAGCCATCTGTCACGCCCCCGCCTGTCTGGTCACTGGTCAGAGTCGCCCCTCTTGCACACTCCTCTCGCATCCGACACTCTCCGCCCTACTCTGCCAATGGGGCCTTTTTCTCGCCTGCCTTGCCTTGCCTGCATAGTACTCGTGCTTTCAGCCTTCCGCCCTCTTACATGCTCACTCTCGACTTCTCGTCCCCTCCCTGTCTTGCTCTCGCGCGTCCTCTCGACCTCACTCTCGACCGCTAGCGTCGTCTCAATGGCTCGATTTCTCATACACTCACCCTCTCGCCTGCCCGTGCGCTCGCCCATCTCTGATTTCACCTGCTCACTCGGTGGCTTGTCGATTCTCTGGCTCACCCCCCTGGCTCTCGCCTGATCACCTGCTCTCGCTACTCTCACATGCCCCTGCATCATCTCACCCGCGCAACCTCTCGCTTGCGCAACCTCTCGCCCGTGCAATCTCTCGTCTGCTCACCCTCTCGCCTGTGCACCCTCTCGCTCGCACACGCACGCCCTCTCGCTCGCACACGGTCTCGCTCGTACTCTTGCTCGCGCATCTGCTCGCGCGCTCGCTAGTCCACACCCGCGCAAAAGTCTTACCCGCTCTGGTCACTGGTGGGCCTGTATACATGCGGGTACGAGTACAATAGGGATTGATTACGAGTAGTATATATCACGAGTAGCTCTACCAATGAGTCGCGTTGCCTGTGTTTGTATCGTATTGGATCGCTGTCGGTACATTATAATGAATCTCATGTTTTCTCGTACCTATGCGTCTGTGCAGAATGTGCTGCGAACACTAAGAATGAACACAATGATCCATATAATAGTGAGGAACCCTGCTGCTAACACGACTGCATTCGGCACAATATCCTGTTATTCGTGAGTCGACCTCCGGACCATAGCGAATAAACCACTACTACAGCGAACAAAAGAATGGTTACAATTACTCATTGTTCGCTGTAATACTACGACATTCGTTGTTATTCCCAAAAGAGGGTTTTCCTGATGGGCCGGCCACAGCTACCCAATCTGCGGACAAGGGTTCACCCAAATTCGTTGCCTATCCACGCTTCGCTACCCAATACCGGACAAGGGTTTGGGTCGATTTTGGCTCTGCTACCCAATATCCGTTCGTACCCTTAGGGGAGTCGCCGGGGACCTTCGAGTGCTCCCTCGGAGTCCTAATAACTTTCAGATGGGTTTTTCGCTCTCCGACCGGCAGCCTCCGCGGGTGCAGCCACAATGGAACCGAGACTACGCGTCGTCGCCCCCGCTTCCTCCCCTGTGATTTGGGCCGTCCTTGTTGCTGTCAACGTCTATGCCCACAGAGGGATTAACGCCCTCCGCGGCGCCGTCAACGACAGCAGCGATTTCTACGACTTCCTCACCAACACCTTGAATGTCCCTTCCAGCAACATTATCCGACTCAACGACGAGGAGGCGACGCGCACCCGCATTCTCGATGTGTTCTTCAGACATCTCATTAACAACTTCGCTATCGAGCGCGGCGACACGATCGTATTCTATTATGCAGGCCATGGCGACCGCAGGATAGCTCCTGCCGGTTGGAACACGACAGGTCAGCTCGGCACGATGGTAGTCTCCCCAGGCAGATGTAGACTAATTCCTTCACCTTCGTGCCTCAGGATATCCCACGATGGTGGAGTTGATCTGTCCGCATGACGAGGGCATGCAAGACCATGCAGGCAGGCCCATCGTTGGTATCCCTTCCCGGACATTTGGTGGGCTGATGCGTCGGTTGGCTCATGAGAAAGGCGACAATATCGTACGTCTGCTCAATAGTTCTTTGATCTACCCTGTAGTGACAGGAGGGTCGTTCGGCCATACTTTGCAGGTGGCTGTGTTCGACTGCTGCCATTCAGGAGGCATGCATCGTGGACCTGCCAGTGCCGGTAGGACGCGATATTTGTCTGCAGAAAGCTCAATACCCCACTTTCCGATCCCTGAAGACCTTGATCAGGAAATCTGGGCCTGGCAGGACCCGGACGCAGGCCGTGGTGTAGCGGTGGTCCCTGTCGTGCAGCCCGACTCCGGATTCTCGACATTGGAGGCGCGTTCACATGTCCTTCTCGCAGCCTGCGCGCCGGATCAAATGGCGCAGGAGCATATCATTCTCGGCAAGCCACGCGGGGTGTTCACGTACCTCTTGCTCACGCACATGCGGATGAGGCTCAGGGAGGGCCTTACGTACGCGCGTCTCGTGAACGCGCTGCGGAAACAGGACCATCTCGGGCTCTGGGGCCCCGGAGCACCACTCCCAGTGATGGTGTGGCACTTGCAGACTCCGGTGTGCCTGGGACACAACAAGCACCGACGCTTGTTCACCGCGGTCGAGGAAATGGAAGCTGCGAGCACCTTCCCGATCAGATATGATTATGGGCTCCTCTTCGTCGGAGCAGGCTACTGCAACAACATTGCCAAAGGCACGTTGTTCATCGTGGAGGTTCCGGCTGAGTTGCAGGACCGTCTCAAACTGCAACCACTCGTGCTCACCGCGGAAAGCGTCGGTGATGCTCATTGCACCGTTCAGTGTGGCGCGTACGATAGAGTGCCACCGGAGATCGGTAGAGCGCTGAATGGGAAAGACGCTGTAGTCTGCACCAACGCTGCCAAGTTCTCACGAATGTGCGTGCCTCTGATTGTGATATGTTGTCGAGTGTCTAACTTTTAAGTCTTGCGCCAGGCGGTGACCGTCGTTCGGGCAACTCGAACCCATTGTTATTTCTCTGCGGCTTGTGTGTCTCCCATATGTAACATATCTATCGTCTCATTCGTCCATTCATTGTCATTGCAATCCTCAATGAGCGCGGAACCGATGTAGAGCCCGACAAAGACCGCGTCAGGATGACGTCGCGAGTCCGTGGTCAAAGTGAAGACGGTCAGATGATCCTTGATGACACTCGTGTGGATCATCTGGACCTACGTGATGCGTCTCTATCAGGCTCGCGCTGGTTTTTTGCAGATGGTCCACCCGAAATAGGTATTATTTATGAACAAGAACCCATCTACTCACTCGATGCGAAATTACGCTGACGGGGTTTCTGGGCGCGTGACCTAAATGGCCTTCGGCTTGCTCATACGCGGCGGTTAAAGCTCAAAGGTGCAGTGAACTTCTGCGCGCTCAGCGTATTGCTGCCAGCGGATTCGTGCGTCGTCGTGCCTACTCCTTTACACCTCCCTGCGCGCAGCTAAAGGTGACAACCCGGGTTTGCTTGTACTTGCCCAGGCTTTTGACTGCTATAGTCAGTCTGTGCGCTGTGCCCCGTCTTCTGTACTTATTGGGAGTCCCTATCTGCTCGATAAACCGTCATGTGTGACCAGAACTGACTGCTCTTCAGGGTCTTATAATCAACGCATTACAACCATGCCTCCGGCTCTCAGCGAACAAGGCATGGCGCGAAGATGCTGATCGACGGAAGGGCTTTCACACAAGGGTCATAAGAATGGGGGCGCAGCGGCCGTATCAGGCGCATCCCTTGTTGCTAGGAGTGTGTGCGCGAAGAGAAGGCCGAAGGATCGGCGACTCGTGATCCACTCTGTGGATAATTGCTGCGTATCGCAGGTACGTGCCTTCCGCACAGTTCAAGCACAGCGACATTTCATAGATGACGCGTACGGCGGCATCAGTCGTCTCTTGGTCGTCTCCCCGATCTTGTGCATCGTGCCTCGCCAGTGTGTTTTGGCTATGCAAGGCTATCGGTATCAAGTGCGGCCCACGATGCGTCGCCGTCGCCGTCGCCCGCACGCTTCTTGACGGCTGTATACCGCACAGTGATTGTACTACTCGCCGGCACTCAGTCGACTAGCACTGGCACCCGGAACTCGTATCTCAAGAACGATCTCTGAGTGTATCGGGAGGTCGACGAACTGAAACAGCTCATACATGGTGCTTGCAGCCGTGCTGATGGCGATCGACGAATCAGATCGAGTGGGTCCATGATTGTGGAAACTCATGGTGCGTGCTCGCATCCTTTTCATCGCGAGCCTCTGCACTGAGGTCCTGCATTAGACCAATCCTGCGGCTGACGACCATCCCGCGATCAACACCGCCAATCGCGTACAGATCCTCCTCCGCGTACGCACCCTCTCATTCCCGTCCCATCCACGGACCGTTTCCGCCTCCTCCGGCGCACTCCAACATCCAGCCCATCGCCGCGCCCGACCTTGCAGGGTTCGTAGGTTCGACATATGTCCGCTCCGAGAGTTCCCCGATATGTCCCGTCTTCCCGACTTTCCGACAGGATACTTGGTATATATGGGAGAGCAGGGCGCGACGCAAGGCGCGCGGGAGGGGCCTGACCGACGGGACCTCATACGCCAGGTTCCTCAACGGTCGCGCGCTCCCGGCTTGGACAGGCGTGGTGTACTAGTAAGGTAGAGACTTGATGGAAGGAGAGAGAAGAAAAGGATGAGGAGGCGGTGACCCGTGCGTAGTGCGCCGGTCTTATCTTTCGACTTCCTTTCCTATCAGGTTCTGATGCGCTCTCTAGTATATACGGCAAGGGTGCTGTCCCCGATCGCTGCAGTTTTGTCTCCATGAAGTCAAGCATCGTCTCTTGCACCGGTCTGCACAGTTTCCTAGTATCGCACGGGTGTCCCCAGGATGCAGGGTACCCAAGCTTCCCCCCGCTCTACATATTGTTGGTACGTCTCCAATTCGGTTTGCACATCCGCCGCCGAACGTGCTTTTCGTACGGAATGAAGTCATCGTGGACGACTCACATTGCTCGGCGGGGCGGCAAGAACCTTAGGTGAGCTGTCGTAGACTGACAATGCAAACCGGACGAGCTGACCGCCGTGAAGGGTGAGAGAATGCTTGAAGCGTCGTCGACTATTCGAAGCCTACACCAAGCGGAGGTGCGCTACTTTACTTTGTTTTCATCCCTTCGCCGAGATCCCTGATCATACTTGATCCAGTAGAGCGAAAGGGTCGGCCGTCCGTTCGGGGACACGGACCCTCGCCAATGAGATCCCCAGGTGCGGTTCATACGGTCATACCAATCTCTTGATATTGACATTACCTTAGAGCCTGCGCGATAGAGGAAACACGACGTTCGGCCCAGAATCCGCATGGCGATCCAGTTCGCATCTGGGCTCTTGTCGTCGCCATCGACGTCTATCAGCATCCCCAGATAAAAAATCTCCGTGGATGTGTGAACGACAGCGACGACTTCTGCGATTACCTCACGAACACCTTGAGGGTTCCTGACAACCAGATCGTCCGGCTGACGAACGAGAGGGCGACGCGTACACACATCATCGACACTTTCTTCTCCCACCTTATTAACAACCCAGCCATCGAACGGGGCGACGCAATCGTTGTCTACTACGCAGGCCATGGCGATCGCATGGATGCGCCTTCGAGCTGGGGCGCCGATGGTCGACTGAATATGGTCGAGCTGATCTGCGCGCACGACGAGGGCATGCCAGACGAGAGAGATCAGCTAACCATCGGCATCCCAGACCGGACATTTGGAGGCCTGATGCGCCGGCTGGCTCACGCGAAGGGAGACAACATTGTACGTTCATTTGATGCTCCATGTTTCGTTGTGATAATGTTCATACTCATTGGCTCTGCTTTACAGGTGGCTATCTTCGATTCCTGCCATTCCGGAGGGATGCATCGTGGCGGGCCTGCCGGCGACAGCGTCAGTGAGACACGGCACCTACCAGCAACAAGCTCAGTTCCCCGGCCTCCCATCCCCGAGACACTCGATCAACACATCTGGGCCTGGCAAGACCCAGATGCAGGTCGTGCTGCAACGATGGTCCCTGTTGCGCAACCCGAGACCGGATTCTCAGGTCCAGAGGCGCGCTCGCACGTTCTCCTCGCCGCCTGCCAACCGCATCAGACGGCGCAGGAGCACATCATTGGCGGGATGTCGCGCGGTGTGTTCACATTCCACTTGTTGGCGTACATGCGGATGAAGCACGGGGAGGACCTGACGTACGCACGTCTCGTGGACGCACTGCGGAAGCCGGACGGCGTAGATCTACGGTTCCCGGGGACGCTGCAGTGGATGGCGGGCCAGACCCCGCTGTGCATTGGGCGGAACAAGTACCGACTGCTGTTCACGACGCACGAGGTACCGGCAGCTGCAAGCACTTTCCCCGTCAGATATGACAAGGGCTTGCTCTACGTCGGAGCAGGCTACCGCAACAACGTCGTCAAGGGCACGCGATTCATCGTGGAGGTTCCGCCGGAGTTGCACATTCGCCTCAAAACCCGACGCGTCGTACTTACGGCGGAGAGCGTCGGTGACGAGGAGTGCACGGTTGGGTATGGCACGTCCGGTGACAGGGTTCCGCGGGAGATTGGTAGAGCGCTCGAAGGGAAAGAGGCTGTGGTCTGCACGTCCAACTTGTGGCTGTGGGCAGGCGTCAACGAAGGCGGACTCTTTTTTCTTTTTTTTCTAGCGTCAGTTCCCCATGCAGTACCGACCCCTTCCATTTCCGGGCGGCGGAGTGCTACATACGTCGCTCCTGCGCTCCGTCTCTAGATGGTCGATGTGGCGGGGTGGTACGCGCCTTTAATACCTCAGAGACTTCTTGTCCCCTCACATGAACAGTCATCTCAACTTATATCTATCCCTGTATCATCAGTGTGCCGTCCCCTTGAGCGTGTCTACCTACTGAGTGACTGAGCACTGTGGATTGAGGGCTTTCCGCAACGATATGCTCTGTTCCGGGATCCGTATGCACATGCTACGCAACGCTTGGCTCGCATCATGGAGATCATGCACATGGGTGGCCTTCGCGAACGCCACGACGAGTGCGCCATGCCCCCCACAACCACCGTACATATTGAGGATTGGCGCGTTCCGGGATTCGGGCCGAGGAAGACATAACCGAGGCGAAAGAAGACCCATCCCATTCATCGAGCATGACTCTGAGCGCGCTTCCGCGTCCGCAGGCCAAAGACGTCGACGCGTCCCTCTCCCCTCCTGCTCGGTCCTCCCGTCGCCCTCGCTACGCGGCGCGTCCAACGACTGCCATTGTCTTCAGGGACGCCCGCGCCCACATAAATAGCGATGCCCAACTCTAGCTGCGGCGCGGACGCCGACGTCCACATACGAAACTCGGCCTCAGGAGGAGGGTCCAGCTTGCGCAGTAGGTCCTCGCCCTTGGCCTGGGGGGGCTTGCCGACTCCTCGCCCTGATCCCGATCGTCCGTACCCCGCAGCCACAGCCACACCACCCCGCCTCGTCAGGCTCCCACCCCACCTCCGACGCAAGGCCGCCGCGTGCACGATGGACGAGGACGACTCCGGATGGGAGGCAGACTGGGAGGCCGAGTCGCGCGCGTCGTCCGTCGCTCCTATGCGCGTCGAAGCGACTGGCGACGGGCGCCATGGCCCGCTCCGTGGCCACGCCGGCAGGAAGGAGGGGGCGCAGGACGTGAGCATGCCCATGATGGCTCACCCGCCGATGGTTTACGCCCCCACCGAGCCGGCCATACACCCGCCCGTGCTCCCCGTGGACGTCGCGCGTGACATGGAGGCGAGGCAGGAGGAGCGACGCGTCACAGCGCGCGTCGAAGGTGCGTCCCTATTAGTTAATGTGCAAGACCCTCCATATGTTTATGTCCGTACTGCATCTGCGTTCGATGCAGAGGAATGCCTCGCGCGACGGCGGCGGCTCGAGTCGGGCCCCGGCACGCGACCGCGCCTGCGCAGGTACAACCCCGACTACCTCCTTGCCGCGCGTCGGTGGCACGCCCAGGACCGTCGTGGCTCAGCGCATTCTTGGAGCCTCTCGGGCGCGACGACGGAGCTCTACGCCGAGGGAGCCCCCGTCTGCCAACATTGCCTCCTCAGCATCAACTCGCACCCTTCCCCCGCCCACGCCACCTCCCTGCCCGAAGCCGACTGCATCACCTCCCTGCCCACCGACCCCCTCTCCGCCCTCGCCTCCCTCTCCCTCCCATCGCCGCCGCCCCCGAACCCCAACCTGTCCCCTGCGGACTGGGAGACCGTCTACGCCCACCTCGCGGAGCACCGCGCGACCCTCGCACACCTCCAGCGCGCCGCCGCCGACGCGGAGCGCGCCATGCTCGGTGCGTGGGCCCTCGTGGAGGAGGTCGTCATGCCCGTCGTGCGGCGCCAGCGTGCGGGCTTGTCGGCGGAGCGATGCGGGGGGTGAGCGAGTCGGGGTTTGGCTTTCAAGGGAGGAGTACATTGGGATGGTGCTGGATTACGAGGGACAAACTGCTCGTGTGGTGAGGGCGTGACCGGACTTGATTTCTTGGAAGGAAAGAAAGAAATGTGAATGCGTGTGTATGATGGGTGTAGCATGACGAGGGAACGTAACGTAAAAGGATGTAGCGTGTATCATAGCTCGATTGTTGGCTCGTAGCGTGAAAAGTGTATTATACTGTCTTGGAATGTATTCGTGCTTTCGAATGTTCAATTGGCGGGATGCCGCGGACTGGGTGCAGCGTCGGTCATTGGCAACCGGTTGCGAGACTTGCGTGGTCTGTTGCTTACTTGTACTGGTACGATTGCTCACAATTCGAATGGTGTGGTACAATAATCTACGTTACAGGGAAGCGCAGCAACTGACAACAACGAGAGGCTGACGCAGGCATACTTACTTGCGAAGCGCGTCCGAGCTGTGCTGCATGTGGGCGACGATTTGGACATGTGCATATGCGGCTGACAGTGGGCTCGATCTTGAAGAGGATGACACGACGAACGAACTTGAACGTTAACCAGCAGTGTGGCGTCTACCATCGACTGCCGCTGCATGCTCCGAGCCCCTTGTCGAGCTGTCCGTTACTCTCGGTGTCCGGTGAGGCTGACAAGTCCACTCTGCTTCTGTCTTGGTCTTCGACAGAGCATCACGTCTGTGTGTCACCACCCGTCGCGGTCGATGCCCCGTCTAGCCATGCGTTCACCGACACCCCGAGGATCAGACTCGAGCGACGAGGACGAACAAGACAATTGGCCCACTAGCACGCAGACCATGGCGACCGCCCGAGCGTTCATCCAAGAGTGGTACGCGTCCGCCTTCACGCCCTGCACGCCGTCGACCTTCACACTGACCGCACCCACACTCCACGCAGCGCCGCCGCTCGCCTCCCGACCCTCCTCCTCCCCGACAAAGACGCCGACGGCCTCTGCTCTGCCCTCATCCTCCACCACACCCTCACCGCGCTCGGCCTCCCGCCCGCGCTCATCCACACCCACTTCGTCGCAAAGGGCGCGAACGTCCACGCACCCGCGGAGCGCGCGCGGCTCAAGGAGCTCGTGCCCAGGCCGCGCTTCGTCCTCGTTGCGGACCAGGGGAGCCGTGCGGGGCCTGCGATACTCCCCGGCGAGGGCGAGGAAGAAGAGGCGAGGACGTTGATCGTGGACCACCACCTCGCGGAGGGGTTCCCGCAAGGAGCGACGGTGCTCTCCGCGGCGCGGCGCGAGCCCGTCGCGACGTCCTCGACGCTCGCGTACCTCCTCTGCGAGCCGCTCGTCCGCGGGGTCGCGTCAAAGGAGGTGAGGGAGCGTATGGAGTGGCTCTGCGTGCTCGGGACGATGGGCGACCTCGGTGCCGGCCACAAGTGGGAGAGACCGTGGCCGGACATGAGCGCGTGTGCGCGGAGGTGGACGAAGAAGGCGCTGGGGGAGGCGGTTGCGTTGGTGAATGCACGTGAGTAGCCGCGGTCGCGGGGCGCTGTCGTTGTGGATGTGTGGACTGACGGCGCCGTGGATGTAGCACGGAGGACGGCGCAGTATGACGTCCGGACGGCGTGGGAGGCCTTGCTTGCTTGCGGTCCGGCGCAGATCGTGTCTGGCGCGTCGGGGAACAAGCATATACGGAGGCTGCACGAGGCTCGCGTCGAGATCCGCGCGGAGACGGAGCGGTGCGGGCATACAGCACCGACCTTCTCTGGGGACGGCCGCGTCGCTCTAGTCCGAATACAGAGTGAGGCGCAGGTGCACCCCGTAAGTCGTCCTGGTATCTCGAGGGAAGTGGACGTACTGATATCTGGCAACGAACGCTGTGCGCACAGCTGATCGCGACGCGCTGGGCGTCGACCCTCAAGTCGGCCCGCCTGCAGATCGTCATCTGCGGCAACGGCGCGTACCTTCCCGGCGCTGGGATGACCAACTTTGCGTGCCGCATTGCGCGCTGCGCCTTACCTTCGCCCGCTGCCAAGGGCACTTCGTCGTCGTCGAAGCGGAAATCTGTAGGTACTGGGAATGAGGACAAGTGCGGAGAGCGAGCCGGAGGTGAGATCAACATACCGGACATTCTCCGGGAGTACGCGTCGCGCGTATCAGGCCTCACTGAGAGCATGGGCGAGGACTTTGCGCGCGGCCACGCGCAGGCAAGCGGGGGTATCGTGAAGGATGAGGACTTTGAGAGGCTGTGGCAGGTGATGCGGGATTCGCAAGCAGATGACTCAGGTAAGCATTTGTTGCGGTTTTGGAGGTGGGAGCCTGACCTGACGGTGGGGTTCTGCATCAGGACCCCGAGGAAGAGAAAGAAAATCGAGACAGTGCAGAAGAATACATTGGAGGGTTGGATCAAGAGACGAGAATGAGTCAGATGTTCTGCGTGGCCTGTCAACGTGAGCTTCGAGTTACTACCCGTACTTAAACGGGTCAATCGAGTGGCGAAGCGATGCAGTGCCCTTGAGAGCCGTCGAACGCGCCCTGACGTGAACTGAGGACGCTTCCGTGATAGCTACAAAAGACGAAAGTATTAAGGATGCGAAAAGCGAGACTGTTGCCTATGTACTCAGCTGTTTCGTTTTGCTGCATAGGTGTGAGAGCTGAACGTAGAAAAGTATGAGCAGTGATCATTAGTATCCTCTGGCAAGTAAACCGTCCACAAGGAGAACACTGGAGTAATTCTTCGAAGTATTCGCAAACTGCTCTCTGAGTTGTAGCGGCCCTGTATTTCCTGTTGCGGCAGTCGACGTTCACGTTCAAGAATCAGAAGTTCTTGACTGACGCACACGGTGTGATTTGCCCGAAAGTGGTGTATTGCCTCGCAGAGGAGCGAAGTGACTGTCGTTCGTTTACCATGCGACCGACATTCGCAACAGACCAGCACTTCGAAGAAATGAGCTAAGTACAACCGTGCGTTAAGCTCAGGAGCGCCGGGGATGCTTACATAATAGGCGGCCCAGGCGAAGAGAGCTTAGCGGGGGCGAGGCCGTTTCGTCTTCTCCTCGCTGCACGCCTCGTTGTGCACGCTGGCAGACATAGCGACCTCGCTCCCCTCCGACATCGTCCTCGGTGTGGCCGACACCGCCTCCACTCCTTTGCTTCCGCTGCCCCTGCCTGCCTGATCGTGCCTCGCCCAGGACCCAGACACTTCGCCGCTGTCGTGCCTAGCGCAGCGCTATCCTCAACAGTCACTCTAGCCGCCTACGCCCGACGACTGCGCTTTGCTCCCACTGTGGCTCCCAGCGCAAACTCGACTTTGTCTTCATCTTCAATTTCGTCTTTTTTTCTGCGTGTTGTGTATGGCTTGCCGTTGATATGGATGCAACTGAACTGGGTCGCTGGTCGCGATTTGCTGCCAAGGGTGGCATTGGCAAATGCACTGCCCTCCAGGACTACGTTGCAGAGGAACCCGAAGACCTCATGTTCATGAAGGTACCGTGCGTATTCACACGTGTGAACAACGTCTGACTTCGGAGTACCTCAGGACGATGAGATCACCGTACTCTTGCAGCTGGCCGACGAGGATGTCTTCCTGGTGAGTCGATTGGTGCAACAGGGCGACTGTTTCATGCGCAGCTCAATCCTTGCATTCTGCTCTGTGACATGGACTCACACATACGACACTGCAGGGCTACTGTGAGGGTGTCATAGGTCGCTTCCGCGGCTCCTTCGTCCGCTTCCACAGCCGTCTCAAGAAACCCGTCATGACCAAGCGTTCATCCTCGGGCCACTCCATCTCACCCTCCCATCGCCCTCGCTCACGCTCCCAGAGCCGCCCCTCATCCTCCCAAAGCGCAGTCACTCTCACCGCTCGCGACGTCGTGTCCCCGCCCGTTCCGTTCCAAGCGTCCCCGGCCGCCTCCCGCGCGAGCAGTCCCAGGATGAGCCTCAGCGTGAGCGGCTCGAGTAGCATCATGACGGAGATGAATAGCATGGGCTCGACGGGGAGCGTCGCCAAGTTCAGACCTTCGAGCTCGATCAGTTCGGTGCGCGCGCTCGAGCCGCTGAGCAAGGTGCGTTCCATGGAGGAAGGCCCACACCCGCCAGAGCGCTCTACGAGCTACTCGTCCTCGCGGTCGGCTACGCTCGAGACGGCTCCGCCCACCACCCCAGCCACGCTGTCCCCGGACGAGGAAGAGTACACCGTACGCATAGCGGTCCACTCGCGTGACCACCCTGAGCAGCTCTCACCCGTCGTCCGTGAGTCCGTACTATTTGGAGACGAGGAGGAGGGCAGTGGGCAGGCCCTTACGCCTGGCCCTATGACGAGTCCGCTCAACATCCGCAAGTCCCCGTCGGCGACCTCACCGCAGCCTCCGCCCTCCCCGATCCGGTCAGACATCAGCTCGGATATCAGTCCACGGTCGTTCTCGTTCGATGTGGACGGTACAGAGGATAGCAGCCGTCTCTCGCTGGACATGTCCGCCGGCGTTGAAGGTATCGGCTTGTCTTTGCTCCAGGGCTTCCTCAGCGGGGGTGCGAACGGCGACGACGACGCGTCGATCCTGAGCAGCAGGAGCGGGGCGAATACGCCCCATCGCGACGATGCAGCAGACGACCGCCAGTCTGTCGCTTCTACAGTCAACATCGACGGTCGCCTCGCAGACAGCCCGCGCTCTGCCACGCAATCCGTCTCGCACTACTCCCGCTCGCCATCTCCCTCCGTCCCGGCTCCTGCATCGCCCACCTCCCCGTTACCATCACCGCATGAGTTCGACCCGCCAAACCCGCCGTACGCGCGCCACTCGCAGCGCAGCTCTATGCACTCCCTCAAGTCGATGCGCTCCCTCCAGTCCCTCCGCCCGTCGCTTGCGGGCTCCGAGAACAGCGGTGGCTCCGGCTCCGGCTGGGAGGGCGACATCTACGACGACTACCGCTACTCGCGCTTCTCGATGGCGAGCAAGATGTCGAGGCTCTCTCAGGGGTCGATCAAGCCCACGGGCGACATCCCGCCAGTGCCGAGTGACCACCTGGCGTCGAGATTGAACATGGAGAGCAGTGTGAGGGTGTCGGAGGAGTTGGATAGGGGGGCGCAGCTGCCGGCCGCGGTAGTTGTGAGCTCGGAGAGTGGGACGATCACGAGTGAGCTTCCGACGGCTGAGGAAGCGCAGACGTCCGAACGGGGCGCGACGCTGAAGGATAAGGACCGGCCGTCGCCGCTGTCGCTTCAGGATAGGGATACAGGTCACAACAACTTGCGGTACAGCAGCACTAGCACGGGGGAGGGGCCCTCGCCCCTCCTCCATGCATCGTTTGGCTCACCGACGCAGAGCGCGACCCCGAGAACACCGGCCTCTCCGAATACGCCGGCATCCGTAGACTCGTTCGTCTCTCCTCCACCCGGATCTCCGGGTCGTGATGTGTTTAGTGGGCTGTCACCGCCGCGGGACGTCGACGTGCGAAGGGTATCTGGACAAGCTATCGTGGTCGAAGACGACGAGGAGCCGCCGTTCATGAACGGCCCTGCGTCGCCCACGTCTCCGCGAGACCAGTCGGCGTTCGCGTCAACAAAAGCTAGGGAGGCAGCCGAGCGCGCCATGTCGCCGTCCAACGAGCCCGCGCCTCCGCCGTATGCTATCTCCGGACCGTCACGGCCGATGCAGTATGCGCTGTCTCCGCCACCACAGCAGGGACCGCCACTGCTGCGCACCCGCTCGACGAACCAGCCGCCTGTGGACCCTGCCTCCCGTCAATCGCTCTTCATGCCTCACCCTCACGCACCAAAACCAGCGCAAGTGCCTGCGGGACCGATGTATGGTCGTCAGCCTGCTCCCTTCCAGCCGCCCCAGCAGTACAACGGCCCACCACCTAACTCCGCCATCCAGATCATACACACCTTGCTGAGCCAACAGCAGCAGGGAAGACGGCCCGGTGGCGCGTCGACGATCTACGCACGGTTCGACAGGGATCTCATTACCTCCACTGGACCGGTGCCGATTTCGTTCACGTTGGAGCCTCAGATGAACATCCCGGCGAACAGACCGGTTATGTACAACCACGGTCCTGGTAGCCGGGCGGGATCGCCTGCAGCAGGAATTTCACGCGTCGGAACGCCGCTAGATCCCTCTCCGTACGACGTAGCCGCAACTATGGCTCAAGGTTCAAGTCTGGCGAGGTCAGCGACGGCCTCACCTGGAGTCGCTGGTTTGGTTCGCACGGCTTCTTCTGGTGTTGGCTCTAATCTGGCACGGTCTGCGACGGCGTCACCGAAACCTGTCAATTCCCCTCCCCAAGTACAGGGCGAGTTTGGGCGTCCAGACTCGGTCAGCAGTGGTAAGGCCATACCAAGGCCCAACTTCTTCCCTAAATCAGGCACGCCTCGGCCTCGCTCGCGCTCCTTCTCGGGGTTCGACTCACCGATCGCAGAGGTAGTCATGCCCGAAGGAAACAGGTGAGTGTCTTCGCTATGCGTCTGTATGAGGGGGGTTAACGTCCGTCAGTTCCAAGGACGGGCCGTCGGCTGCCCAGCTGTCATCTGTTGCACTCGTCACCAAAAGGTCGAAATCTGCTACTGCTACACCCGCAGCAGCGACGTCTCCAGTATCCGTGCCTACACCTCAACGGGCTACGCTCTCGCATACGTCCTCCGTTGTCAGAGGTGTCCAAAGACCCTCTCCTCTGTCCCTATCTCAGAACAACGTCGTGGCAGGCTCTGCCTCTCCTGCGTCTGCCAATGCACCGTTCGCGGGGCGTCCTATGCTGATCCCTGCTGCATCCTCAGCTCCGGGTTCGCCTGTCTCCCGAGCGACCTTCGATCGCAACGGAACAACCAGTCCGCTCCAGCAACGGGATGTCCCGACAGGAGGTTCGTCCGTTCGTCACCAATCGACGGCGACCCTAAAGTCTGAACATTCAGCATCTCCATCTAGCCCTCCATCGTCTCCAAGGTCTCCTGCATCGCCGCGATCATCATTTCCAGTAATACGACACAGTCGGTCGTCTATTCTGCCGGGCACCAAGACTGCGCGGGGGGACCCGGCACTCCCACCCTCGCCCCGTGCGCAGGTCGCCCCGGGGCGCTCATCTATAGAGAGCAGTAACACACCACCACGTCCATCTGTGGAGAGCAGTGCGTCGCGCCAGTCGGCAGACAGCATCGGCTTGCGCCGCCCATCCCAGTTATCAATGGCAATGAAAGTTTCTTCACACCCCCCTGATGTGTCGGAATCCAGCTCTGGCTTGTCGGCGCGTGTCCCATCGCTGCGGTCCGCAGTATCCTCATCCGGCTTGCGCGTGCAGATGCCGAGTGAGCGTCCGCTATTGCAACCCAGCGAGCGCAGCCCGGCATCCAGCGTGTTCTCATTTGAGACACCTGTTGAACAGAAAGTACACGTGTCCGTCAAGGACATGGACTTTGAGTTGGTTGCCCCGGCGGTGCCGCGCTCGCCATTGGCGACAAGCAGCGCGGACTCCTTGCTCGCACCGCCTGCCAATGCGGATGCCAAGAGCGTAATCGATGCAAGCCCCCTAAGCATGAGGCGGCCGTCGTCCGACAAATCGGGAGAAGACAGAGTTGCCAAGGTAACCGATGCTGCGGAGATCGAGGCGCACCGTCAACGAGAGCTGAGATGGATCTCTGCATTGACCTCGACATCTCCGTCCCAGGCACGCAAGGCGAAGCGCATCCGGAAGTTGGTCCTTGAGGGCGTTCCGGCGTCTGTGCGTTATCAGGTGTGGGCGCTCCTCACCGACAGCAAGGCGAAGCGGATGGAGGGGTTATATGCACGGCTAGGCCAAAGGGAGAGAGTTGCACCCATCTCCAACATCGAACAGGATGCGCAACGTATTTTCCATGATCAGCCGTTGCTCGACCAGTCACTCGTTAACGTTCTCCAGGCTTACCTGACGATGGTACCAGACGTGCAGTACACGAAGGGGCTCGCTATGATCGCTGGCCAGCTTATACTGCAGTCTCCCGAGGAGGATGCGTTCTGGACATTTGTGACGATGATGGACTCACATATCCGTCCCTACTACTCCCCGCAGCCGATCCTGCTAGACATCGACTCTTCATTGTTCTCGAAGGCAATGGAGAACAACGACGCTCCGCTGGCTCAGAGGATCCTTGTGGAGATGGCGATACCCCCCATCTGCATATGCCGACCGTGGTACGCACGGTGTTAATCAGTTTCGTGGGATTGCTGACTGACGACAATTGTCATCAGGTTCACTGCGCTATTTGCGGACGCGTTTCCCACCGATCTCCTCCTTCGCGTCTGGGATGTCTTCTTGTTCGAAGGTATGTTGCTTCTGGAATTGATCGGATGCCGAGTACGCCGAGCTCACAACATCCGTAGGGGTTTCTTTCCTCTTCCGCGTAGGTCTGGCCGTCATTTCAAGCTGTCGCCAGTCGCTCCTACAGTGCCGAGGCCAAGAGTCGTTGCTTGCCATCCTCGCGCACCCTCCACCGCATTGCCTACCGCCCACTCCGGATGCCTTCATCGAACTAGCCTTCTCCGTTAAACTCCGGGACGAGGATATTTATAAGCAGCGCAATAAACTCGAGGCGCAACTCAAGCGCCAGGTGCAAGCTCGTTCTCAGTTATCTGCCTCTAGAGTCTCGACGCCAACTATCTCATTGCCGCGCAGCTGAACATCGCTCATGGACGTGTGTTGTGTATACCCCGCTCGTTACAATAGACCTAAAGGTAATATACTGTCGCAGTCGCTCAATGTGCTATCATAGTGTTATGTCGCTTCCACTACAATTGTCCGCTCTTCCGTTCCACTCAGAGTATGCCATGACGTATATACATGTTATTGATCATGACCATCCACTCACGGTTTATCCTGTTTGACCCCCATGCATATAGATTGCAGTTGTCGTTTCTTCACGGCCTTTACAGCGTGTACCACCTGCCTTCGCAGCTTTGTGTGACGCCACCGGCATCTATGAGTCCCGTGCCAAGTAACGACGACGATAGGCGTCGCAAATGATTCGACCTCAGTGGCATCGCGGACATCGCGTCGTAACAGGCTTCCGACGCACTTTGGAAGAGGGTTGGTAAGCAGCTATCCGCCGATCCTTGATTGTCCAGCCGCTAACGTCAATGAACTGTTTGAACTCGCTCGTACCTCGGCTTTCAGACAGTGAGCATTCTGCTCGACCGTAGTGCGGGTATCCTCGGCCTATTCAATAGCAGTTTACATCACACAGATACTCCCGACACTTTGCACGAATATGCAGGAAATTCTCATCCTATCGCTTCGTAGACGTTTGAACCATTGCACCTACCCGACCGCTGACTCGCTACACTGATTCCCTACTCGAGGACTAACTCTTGGCTGCCGGGACCAATGACGGCCCAGGCTCGTGACCAAGCCACCAGTGGGAAATCTCGAGGTCGTGTGCATTCGCAGGAACGCACCTCCTCCTGCGTCCGAGCGAGATAACGGACCGTGGTACGTACGCATGCTCAGGCTATTTGTGGACAGTCTTCAAGGAGGCATAAAAGGTCTACCTATCGTATCTGCGAGGGTCGAGGACGTCGCTTGGACCACCTCGAATGCCTGCGGCTCTGCTCCGACCTTCGAAGATGCTGCCCTCCATGCGAGCTTGGTTCCTTGCCTGTTTTCTTGCGCTCGTCACACTGCAGGCGGCCGTACTCGCAGCGCGGCTGTCTGCTAGGTCTCTCTTGCCCGAGAAACGCATAGCTATCAGGGAATCCCTGCCGGATCTGTACGAGGCATCAGTTGTTGAACTGCAAGTACGTCGCGTCATTTTGACTTGCCACGAGTTCTAAGTCAAAGATACTGTAGGCTGGTCTGCAATCCGGATTATTCACTAGCGTAGACCTTGTCAATGTGAGTGCATGTGTCGTTCGAATTGTATGGTCCCACATATATGTCGTAGGCCTACTTTGCGCGCATCGAGGAAGTCAATCTGCAGGGCCCAATACTCCGTGCTGTCATTGAGACGAACCCATCTGCCCTAGCGCAGGCGGCCGCTCTGGACGCAGAGCGGCTCGAGACCGGTCCCCGCAGCTTGCTCCATGGCATCCCGGTGCTGGTGAAGGATAACATCGCTACCATTGCCTCCGAGGGTAAGGCAGGACAGAGTGGTCGTCCAGCTGCACAGATTAAAGCTGAAGATGAGAATGCAGGGATGAACACAACGGCTGGATCGTACAGTCTGCTCGGCTCTGTTGTCCCCGCTGAAGCTGGTGTCATCACGAAGCTTCGTGCCGCCGGAGCGATTATTCTAGGTAAGTATCCACCCGCATGTTTTTATTTATGGTGCTCACGACGACTTGCAGGCAAGGCTAACTTGTCTGAGTTCGCCCATTTCCGAGGCAACCTGGCGTCGGGCTGGTCCGGCAGGGGCGGTCAATGCACGAATGCATACTTCCCTCATGCCGACCCCGTACGTCTCTCTCTCTGAGCCGTCTAGGAGTGGAGGAAAGGCTTACTGATCACATATAGTGCGGTTCGTCTGCGGGCTCTGCGGTCGCTGCATCCATCGGACTGGCAGCGGTTACCCTCGGTACTGAAACAGACGGAAGTATCACCTGCCCCGCAAACCAAAATAACCTCGCGGGAATCAAGCCGTCAGTAGGGCTCACGTCTCGTGCAGGAGGTTCGTCATGCCCCATCCGTCTCCAGTCCTGCCATGCGGCCTTTGACTCGTATCTTCGTTTGTCCGGCTAGTCATCCCTATCTCCGAACACCAGGACACCGTCGGACCCCTAACGCGCTCCATGGCCGACGCCGCAATCGTGCTCTCCGTCATAGCAGGCCCGGACCCGAACGACAACTTCACGCTCGCTCAGCCGTCCCCCGTCCCCGACTACACGCTCGCGCTCGACCGGAACGCGTTCGCGGGCAAACGCATCGGCGTCCCTCGCGCGGTGTTCTTGAACGACTCGATCACGGGGAACGACCCGTACGTGAATGAGGTGTTCGAGGCTGCGTTGGAGGTTATGAAGGCCCTTGGCGCGACGGTGGTGGACCCGGCAGACTTGCCGAGTGCAGAAGCGATTGCGACGTCGAATAATGAGTCGACAGTGCTGGATACGGATTTCAAGGTCTGTCTCCTCGAGCGTGAGGTCTTGATGTACTGATGGGATACGTGGATTTCGCAGATCCAACTCAATGCGTGGTATGAGGGGTTGCTGTCCAACCCATCCGGTGTGCGGTCTCTCGCCGAGCTCATTGCCTTCGACAACGCCAATCCAACTCTGGAAGAGCCTGCAAGGTACACAGACCAGTCGGAGTGAGTCTTCATCACTTTTTAGTGCCAACGTTCCCTGCGAATTGATGGTCCTCATACCTACGCTAGGCTCATTGCCTCCGAAGCAACGACTGGGTTCAACTCAACATACTATGCGGCGCTCGCGTACGACTATGAGATGGGACGGACGAACGGGATCGACGCAGCGCTGGAGATGTACGACCTCGACGCATTGGTTCTCCCCGCGCCAGGCTTCACCACCGTCCCCGCAGGTAAGTGACTGTTCATACGCGTCCATTGTGCTGTATAGCTTGACACCGAATATTGCAGCCATAGCCGGGTACCCGATCGTGACCGGTACGTCGCCTCGGTCGCTCTTCGCACATTAGTAGTGCTGACCCCAACTTCAGTCCCGCTTGGCTTCTATCCCGACAACATCACGATTGGCCTCGCGGGACCGGAGACAGTGTATCCCGCTCCTGGCGTCCCTATCGGCCTGTCCTTCCTCGGTACGGCTTGGAGTGAGTTTGACCTAGTATCGTATGCGTATGCATATGAGCAGCACACGCACACACGTCTCGCGAGGAAGGCGTACGCCGAGGCCATCCCGACAACGCAGTTGTGGGATGTCATTTACGGGGCCTAGGCATATGCTGGCGGGGGACATCGGCGTCGTGGTATCGGATAGGCAGTCTGTCAAAAGACGTTTCAAACGGATGAGTAAAACAGTACTGTTATCCGAAATGATAAGTGTTCGCAGCGAATCTCTTTTTGGCAAGATTAGTATCAGGAACGCTTTCGCCACGATGTCTTCGCGTGCTGCTGTGGGTCCATAGCCAGCGGTCCATGCATGTGGTGATCATAACATAACGTTCATGGAGATCGTTCGATCAAGTGATGATCGAAGCGAGTGTTCATACGAGCTACCACACAGATCAACAGACGACACCATATGCCTGAATCGGACGTGGAAACCAGGCGCACGTACGTATATGCGGGGGATATCGTTGTTGCCTTCATGTGGAAAAGCGATGCTGTGAACCAATGAAGGACGGAATCTACCGTTGGCCCGTCTCATGCCCCGCTGAACAATCATGCTGTTACTTGCTGACAGCAGGCGCAGCCAGCCATGGGTCGTCAACGAGCTCTTTCGCCGTGGCCCTCCGCTCTGGTGCAAGTTGCAGACACCGCTTCAGGAAGGCTTCAGCCGCATCGACTTCGTCACCGAGCTCCGAAAACGACTCCAGCAGCTTGCGCAAAGGCCACGTAGGCTCCTCGTGATCCGTAAAATGCGCGAATGTTCCTAATCAAAATCGAAGGGAGGTCATAGTATGCTACAGCACCGCAGAGGAGTGACATACCATCCTGCTTGAAGTATTTGTCTCGATGCTTACAGTTCTCCAGTGTAGACGCTTCAAACTGGGCATCAAGAGCTTCAGTCATCCGAGCTAGATGGTCCTCCTCGTAGCTCCACAATCTTTCGCGATTGGGTTCGAAGAGCCAGAATCCGACAAGCCATTCGGTGACCTGCCCAATGCGAAGGTTAAAGTCACGTTCGAAACATGGCTGCATGGAACGGAGCCTTACGAGGCAGCCCACGCTCCATATATCCGCAGGAGTGCTCCAGGGATGGCCGAGAATAACTTCGGGTGCCCGGAGGGCGTCGGGCTGGATGAGCTCCTGAAAATGGTGCTCGATCCAGTGCGCTGCATGCCGATGGTATCTCAGCGCGGTCCTTCCATTCGAGAACTGCATTAGCAAACTCACAGTGGCCAACGTCGGCGAGTACGACGTCGAGGTCCCGTTCATGAATGGAGGCATCGACGGACAAGGGCAACACTTGCGAGACGACTGGAACGACTGAGGCGTTGCCCTCGGTTCCGCAGTCGTACGTGACTGACGGGTTCTCGGCGAGTTCGTGCGCGACGACGGTGCATAGATCCCGTGGGCGGAAGAGGATGTTGTCGTTCTTGAGATCTGAGAGCTTACACCGTCAACGTGCGCTGTACCGCATCTCATTGCTTCCATACCTGTATGGACTATACCGCACACATCATGCAGATACTCCAAGCCGAGCAAGACTTGCCGTACCACTCGCTTGACTATGCTGGGCGCAACGCGACGATCGTTATCGTCACGCAGCTTGCGGATATAGTCGACGCCATATCCGAGGGCCTCTGTAACGAGACAACGGTGAAGTCCATGTGTACCCCTGATGTCGAAGGCATTCAAGTAGGCGAGGTTATGGCGATAGCCTCGGTGAGCGTGGTCGGCGTTTGCGATCTTCTCTAGCATGCGCTGTTCGTCTGACCTTTGGTCGGGACCGGCCGACAAGGCTTTGGTAGCTTCGCAGGTCAATATCTTGAGCGCGACAAAGCTATCTTGGCTGCTTTCAGAGGTCAGCGGATTATACATCGAGAGAACTCCAACGAGGCGCCTACCCGCGATCCCTTGCAAGCCAGACACTGGAGTATTGGCCCCAGCCGAGCTTGCGTACGATGCAATAGCGACCTCGTTCTAATGGCTGCCCTAATCTCGCAGCAAAATAGCCAGGATTGTCGCGACCGCCTTCCCTCAAGTCCTCCTCTGGAAAGCCACTAACGGAGCCCGCTGAGCTAGAAATGCTGCTGTGAGCGGGAGAAGTTGACATGCCACGGTGCGTGAGGAATGGTGGTGAGCTGGAGAAAGCAAGGCAGTGTACAAGTCGGGATGACGGACGGACGAAGTGTGTATACTCAGGCCACCCGTGCGCTCTAGTGAGGTGCAATAAGGTAGACGTGTTCAGTCTAGGCAGCATTAGGCTATTGCATGGCGCACACGACCAAGTCACAGCGATCCTCAGAACGACGGTCGCGGTCGCGGTTCAAGTCGATCGCCTCAAGCTTCAAGATCAAGTCTCTGCGGCTACGCCACTGGCCTGTGCTACAGAAACCGGCGCGCGTAGACTCGGAGAACAGATGCAGGTCGAGAACAAAGTCGACTCCAGTACGGAAGACACTGGCCGGTAATGATAAACACATTTGAGACGATTTGACTCACTCTCGGTCCACGCCGTAAGCACCACAATGCCATGGGTGGCTGCTGCTTGTCTCCTACAACAGAACACTTACCATTCCCACCGACCAAGCCACCGTCTCAAGACGTCTTTACCCTCGGGGATGCTTCACGAATGCATACCGCTCGCAAAGTTCGAACCTAAATCCTGGTACGAGGATATTTGAACTGTTACACGTGCGAAGTATGCCCCGAGCTTCTCGCATTGCATCAATCGTCCGTTGTCGTTGACCAAGCTCGAAGGCCCCGTATCGCGACGCCTCAAACAACTTACTGCTGGAAGCTGCAAATCATCTCCACTTTGACAGAGACGGCCGCGGAGACATGCTTGTCGTAAACCATATGCTGCGTGTTGCGATCGAAGTAGCATACAGCGAGAGCATGGGGAGAAAGAGACGACATAACGCGACCGACATGGAATACACTATGCGAGGGGTTTTGTCGGGCGCCTCGATGCGCGTGCAGTGGAGGACGTCCGGTGAACAGGGAGACTTTACCGCCCAGCGCCCGGCACGTTGCGGCGGTCTCGCCGGGGGCCGCGATCGGGGGCCGCGATGACGGGCACGACCACGTTGACAGCAACGGAGTCGAAGTTGAGGGAGCGCAGGAGATCCTACAAAGTGGGCGAGTGAGTCAAGGGATGCGGTTGTACGGACGGGACCGTATGCAAGGTGAAGGACCAAACGCACCTTGGTGTCAGGGTCGACCTCGAGGCCGTTGACGGAGGTGTCGAGGGCGGAGACCTCAGGGACGTAGTTGTCCTTGCGCTCACGCTCCTCCTCCTGGAGCTTGAAGGAAATGCCGCGGACGGGACCCTTCTGGATACGCTTCATCAAGTGGGTCGTGAAGCCAGCGACCTTGTTGCGGAGGCGTTTCGAGGGAACGACAGCCTATAAGATCGCTTCAGCACCAAGTCCTAGCTCGAGTTTATGTGTACGCACAACTTCATCGATGATACGCTTGTTCGTGTGGAAGTCAAGCGTGAGACGCGGGTAGCTGGCGGGCAACGATGAGCCTCTGAAATCGCCGTTACGACGAACGCATGTACTGACTACTTCTCGATGAGCACCCGGGAGGCCCTCTTGGTGGTCTTCGTGCGAACGCGGCCCTACACACAGTGTATATGGTCAGAAATGCGGCGAGTGTGGGGAGACGAGCGAGCAGACCATGTTGGATGATGAGGAGGCGAGAGAGGGCGGAGATGACTTGCGGGTGGCTGGGCTTGCGGCTGGGCTTGCTGGCTGGGGGATGCTCGCCGACGACCGACACAGCGCCAGTGGACGCCGGCAACGCCCGGGTGGCTGCGAGGAACTGTACAGCAGCAGCCACAGCCGCTCGCCCCTGCGCGCCTACCGAGACCCTCTCGCTCGCCGCCGCCGCCCTCCTCAAGACCCTCCAAGGTGAATACGCTCTCCTCGCTGCTGCGCGCGAGCAGAAGAGCACTGGTCGATTGAATTCGCGCGGTCTCTCCGTAGCCTGTCTTCGCCGAAGCTCGTCTTGACTCGTGCTTTCCGTAGCGCGACACTCGGACGAGCGTGTATAGCTTACTCCAGGTCTTTTCTCTTCGCTTTTAGCTCCGGCTCTTCACCGTCTCTCTCGTCTGCCCACCATGGTCCGCGTCTCTGTTTTGGTGCGTCGTCTCTTTCTGCGACTTTGCTTGCGTAGCTTTGGTGGTAACATGTGAATGATGGCATGTTAGAACGACTGCCTGGTGAGTTCAGTTCATAAGTCACAATTTCGGCTAGAGCCTTACACTATTCCGCAGAACAACATTGTCAACGCCGAGCGGCGGGGCAAGCGCCAGGTCCTCGTCCGACCTTCCTCCAAGGTCATCGTCAAGTTCCTCAGCGTCATGCAGCGTCACGGTGAGTCTCCGTCCCTTACCATCGCCGCCTTTCGGCTGCGAATCTTCGGGGTGATAACTACAGTTGACGAGGTCGTGCCTCCACCTGTCTGCTGTTTTAACGCTCCGAGACATCAACGAGCTGTCTGTACATACAACGCACGTCCGGCTTATTCCCACCGGACGTCTGTTCACTTCAGAGACTACATTCTATACGGATTACAGCAAATGCACGGGGTCATATGCTGATGACGTCGGTTCCGTTTTACAGGCTACATCGGCGAGTTCGAGATCGTCGACGACCACCGCTCCGGCAAGATCGTCATCCAGCTCAACGGCCGGCTGAACAAGACGGGTGTCATCTCTCCCCGCTACAACATCCAGGCACCCCAGATTGAGTCGTGGGTGAACTTGCTCCTGCCTGCTCGTGGCTTCGGCATCATCATCCTCGTAAGTTGTCTGTTATACTGTGGGAGTGACCGTGCTAATTGCGGCGGTACAGACGACATCGTCTGGCATCCTCGACCACGAGGAGGCGCGTCGCAAGAACGTCGGTGGCAAGCTGCTGGGCTATGTGTACTAGGGTGTTGTGTATCTACGACGTCGATGCCTTGGGCATCTCTAAAATGATCATGCATGCTCGATGCTGTGTATGCGCCATGTATTAATATTGTCTGCTTGCTGAACGTAGCTGTCTGTATCTCTGTACTGTACGACGAGTGCGATGAGGAGAGGTGGCCGCATCGGTATGTCTTGCGCGGCAACATGTGATTGTGCCTTGTGTGGCTAGACGCCTTGACGTGGCCGGGTTCGAACACCACGGCATCCGCACGCGACTTGGTCTGTTCCACCACTCGCCGTCCTAGCGTCCCTCCTCGCCGTCCATCCTGCGCCTCTCGTCGTCTCCTGCGGCAATCTCTACTCTCTTACGACCCTACACGCTGTAGCATGATCACCGCTAACGACGCGTTTCAACTCAGTCTGAAGCACGAACCCAGTCGCCTCGGACTCCACCCCTCCTCCAAGCTCTCCTTCCTCTCTGGTTCGCGGCGATCCCAGTCCCCTGTCTCCACGCGCGCATCGTCCTCCGACCGACCATCAATGTCCACTAGACGTTCCGGCGCAGCGTCTGCGTCGCCCGCCCTCAACGGCAACGCAGACGCCCATACCAACGGCCACTCGCCCCAGCAACCGAACGGCCAGGCGCAAACAACAGCTAAGCACGCGCGCAAGGGCTCCCGTTCGGCGGCGAAGGGCAAGAAGGTTGTCATACAGCGTACCGTCGCGGAGAAGGTCGTCGTCGACTGGGAGATTCCGCGAAAGGCGCTGCATTCGTCGATTGGTGAGTGCGGAATGCGTTTTTTTCTGTTTGATCGACGGGCTGAATGGGCGTTGGTGCGAAGGTGTCTTGACTCTGTATCTCTACTACTCCCATGGCTCGCCGCGGACCGTCGTCGTCGCGCTCGCGAGCGGCCTTGCGTTCATCGTCCCGTGCGATATCCTCCGGCTCCGCTCCGCTAGGTTCGAACGGCTGTTCGAGAGGAGCGTCGGCTTCCTCATGCGCGAAAGCGAGAAGGTGCGTCTTGCAACTGTCCGTTCGTGCTCATCGCCACACGTCTTGACGCGTCGCCCCCGCAGAATTCAACGAATGGCGTGATATGGTACATCACCGGCGTCATGTTCGCCCTCGCCGTATACCCTCTCGACATCGCCGTAGTCTCTATCCTCATGTGAGTCGGGAGACCCTCCTTATGCGCGACGCATGGTTTGACACCCACGTAGTTTGTCCTGGGCTGATACCGCCGCGTCTACGATCGGCCGTCTCTTCGGCGCACGCACCCCCAAGCTCCCCGCCCGCCTCCCGCTCCTCCGCCTCCCCCTCGCGCCCCGCAAGTCCGTTGCTGGATTCATCGCAGCCGTCGTCACCGGTGCGGCCATCGCGATCGGCTTCTGGGGCTGGGTCGTCCCCCAGGTGGGTGAGCCGAGCAGCTGGCAATGGCCGGTGGTCGCGCCGACGACCGGGAATCCGAGTATCCTTGGTGCAGCGGGGGCATGGTTGGGCCTCGGCGTGTTGGGCGTTGTCGCTGGGCTTATTTCAGGCATTACGGAAGCTCTCGGTGCGTCGCGTGCAGCCTTTGTTTGGTGATAACACTCATCCACAGTTCGCTGTGCAGATCTTGGAAATCTGGACGACAACCTTACACTGCCTATCATCTCCGGTGGATGCCTCTGGGGATTTTTCAAACTCGTAGAGGCGTGGAGCGCCTGAACTCACAGTACATGGTATTTATGCCTGCCCTGTAGAACTACCATACGACTTGTGCCCCGGGTACTAGTGTAGTATAATGCTTTGTAGATGCCTTCGAGACATTCGTCTCCTTTACCCCTTTGTTCATTAGTGCAGGATGCTTCGTTGGACGACATTTGGTTCCATCTGCATCTGCCACTTGCAAGAGCAAGGTTCTGAGGTCGAACTCGACAGCGGTGAGTGTCTTCCCGTTCTGCATGCTGTTAGTGTGATCACGACTCGGCTCCCTGCTCTGCGGTCGCTTCTGTATCCTGGAGTACGCGTGGGTGGGTTTTGTCCTGTGGTGAGTCCTTATTTTCTCTGGCTGTTCGAGATGACCGCGCTGGCATTGAGTCGGTGCGCTCGGCGCCGCACAGAAGCCTTCGCTCGCGGTGCACATTATAGTGACCTACAGTAAACATGGGGGGGTTGTGGTGGGGTTGTGTTGCCCGATATAGGAATTACTATATATGGGCATAACCATATAAGGCAAGTGGTGACATTTCTCCACTGTGTGAGTAGTACATATGCACCAAAAGATGCCTCATAGGAGGGCGCGCGCGATCGCGCGCGCCCTCCTAAAATGTATGCTGGATGGGTCATGACAAGGTACATTAAGGAGGACGCACGCGACCATGCGCGACCTCCTAAACACGGATATTATGGAGATGGCATACATACCAATTAGGAGGGCGCGCGCGATCGCGCGCGCCCTCCTAATCGTACCTATATCAGCGTCTATTTCAGTGTGCATACACAGCACATGTCCAATCAAAATGTGTCTTATAGGAGGGCGCGCGCGACCGCGCGCGTCCTCCTAAACACAGATATTCTGGACATGTATGGGATGGTGCGTGCACCCATGATCCATGGTATAGGAGGGCGCGCGCGATCGCGCGCGCCCTCCTACATGGCATGTGTACCGGCGTCTATTCTGCCAACGTATACGGTGTGTGTGTACATATATCTGCTAAATAGGAGGGCGCGCGCGATCGCGCGCGCCCTCCTACCGAGGTGTATTTGGGCATGCATATCATGGTGCGCGCACCCCTGATGCATGTCAAAGGAGGACGTGCGCGACCGCGCGCGCCCTCCTTGTCACGTGCCATAATATTCCACACATGTGACTCATCTGTTTGCATGATGGTGTGATCAGTCCCTTCCCTTTGATCCACAGACCATCTGTGTGCGCCAGGTACGTTCTTGCTCTCACCATGTCCCCTACCACAGCACTCAGCGCTGGCCAGTCACCATGGACCGTCCAGCATGGTCTGACCGGATTCGTGTCGTCCTCGAAGCTGCTGTGCTCGTCCGGCTGATCCACAAACACACGGAGCAATTCGTGCAATCGCTCGTTCCCGTCGGTCCCGCATACGGCCCGCTCACCATCTACGAGATCTACCAAAAATGGCACGAGCACATGAAGGAGTGGCTCCGCATCATATGCGTCCGTACAATCACCGACCCGCAACCCCTCAACATGCTCTATGTACGCTCAGAGATCGATCGACTCGAAGCGGTCATGATCGCATTGGCCAACTTCATCACCCCCTTGTACAGGCACTGGAGCACCCCCAGATTGCCCGAATCATTGCGCATCCACACTCATGATCGTGATGAATGGACGCACATCGCGCGGTCCACTATCAGTCTCATGTGCTTGGTGAGGGAGACTGTTGATTACTGGCACAGTATGTTCTCTGCATGACAATTAGTCTATTCAGCATACTGACTCATCACACAGAAATACTGGACAAGAATTATGGCATGTACCACACCATTGTTACATCAGTAGCTACTCACCCTCCATTGCTACAGTCGATGCAGGCATACTCTGGCAGGATCCACCCATCAAGCGGATCCTGTACAACCATCATGCCAAACACGCCATTGACCTCGATACCGCCGCGCAAGAGCGCAACACACTTGTTGGCTATTCCGGACGGTTTGTGAATCCGAGCCCTCAGTGGTTTGTCCCCTATGCCACATCAATTACACGAACGAGTACGAATTCTTTGAGCGCATCTGTGCGCACATTGCCCTTCTTCTCCAAGAGCGGCAATTGCGCATAGATCGTGAGATTGAATTCGATGAAGAAATCCATGTTTGGGTCGACCGCTGGCTCGGTCATCTTCGCGCACTACTACTCATGATTCACGGTGCGCGCACCCCTCTCTCTCTAGTATTGTGGCACTTGTCTGAAAGGTTGCAGAGAAACTCGATATCCGCTGTGAGCGCCGACCACCCATCTGGCTCGAAATCGATCTCCCAAGGGATAGAGCGATTCCGGACGCACCATACACGCTCCCCATGGGCAACTCACATCGCTGTTTGCGCACCCCGAGGAGATTGATTTTTGGGACAAGCAGTCCGGATCGCAGAAGCCCGTCGCAATGCCCGAACCACCTGAGCTTGTGCGCGACAACATTGCTCAACGGGTATGGCGTGCGCGCCAGGCCCTTCACTGCCAGCACGTATATCTCCGTCTACAGTCGGAGCGTGCCACATTGCACGGGGTCAATGACCGTACATACCGCGGAGGTGGGCCGTCACCTGAGGACGTCTCGAAAAGCGTCGACATTATCTCGAGACGCCTCGCGTGGTTCAATGCGCAGGTCGAATTCTATCAGCAGTGGTAAGCATCCCGCACTCTGAACGTTGAACACTCAGTGACATGTTCTACCTACCAGATCTCAGTTGTGTAGTCATGTTTGTATGGTCTCTTACAACACGCGCGGAACAATGCTACTCACGGTCGGACACATATTCATTCAGCCAGAGGTAAGTCACAAAGGTGCGCGCACCAAACACGGTGAGTACCGCATGCTATGCGCACGGTAAGAATCGCCGCGCGCACGGTAAGAATCACCGTGCGCACGGTAATAAACACTGCGCACACTTAATCACCCCTTACCTACAGTGCAGGCCGAACACTTGAGCGTTAACGGCACATACGGTCAGATGACCGGTGGCCGGCGCGTCGCGTCGGTCGACTTAGCGCCGTGGCTTGTGGCTGAGACTTAGACGCCGTTGTGGCTGCTCGTCTTGCTCGCGCGCATCTCCCTCTCCCACTCGCACTCCCTCTCCCCCCTGCTTCTACCACTCACCCCGCTCTTCCTCGACACCCTGCAACAATGGTCGGTACCTGGGGCATGGAAAAACTGACCAATACCTGCGCAAGGTCGCCCTCGAGGCCGGGCACCATCTCAGCGAGCGGGACTTGCTCATCTTCACGGACCACCCGCCGCGATGGGACGACTGGACGGAGGAGGACCTGATCCTCTTCAACAGGATGCTCCGGGCGCTGTACAACAGCCCGGTGTCGTTCGAGGTGTTCGAGAAGATCGTTGCGACGTACCTGCTGGTGAGTACCCTGTTCCGTGGGCTGCGAGCTGGGGGATTGACGTGCGGTTCCCCAGACAGAGGCGTGGCGCGAGGAGATGAACTACATACCGATGGCGAAGAAGTTCCCCCGCCTCACCGACATTTGCTTCGATTGGCAGTGGTGGGACGCGCCGGCGGAGGGCGCGTGGAAGGAGGGTCTTGACTTCAAGACGTTCGCAACCGGCTGGCGCAACCTGAAGCCCAAGTGGTGGGGCAAGAAGTGGTCGGCCGTGGACCAGGAGGCGGCCATGAGGCCGTTTGCCGAAATCTGGCTCAGTAAGTCTTTCGTGTCTACGTGCGCGCACCTTTTCTGACTGCGCGCACCCCATCTCAGGCAACGACCGACTCAACCGTAAGTGTTTGCGCACTTACACCGAGTCGTCTGACGAACAGCGCACCCACTGCAGCTGCAACCCCGGTCCAAGACCGCGAGGACGAGGACGATCCGCACAGCGAAGGATACGAGATCGACGTGGGGCGTGTGACCGGCGAGGACTGCAGGAAGGCGCAGCGCCAGGCGGAGATCTACCTCGCCTGGAAGGCGAAGGGCCGTGCGCCCGCTGCGATGGCGCACCCGGTCCGTCTGCGCTCATGGGCGCGACCCCCTAACATCCCGCCCAAGTCGCAGGATACGGTGGTAAGTGCCGTCCTACGTTTCCGCGGAAGCTGACGCGATGCGTGCACTACAGCACTACGGCAGCGACCGCTGCCAGCTCTGCGTTGAGCAGGGCATGGAGGAATGCCGTGTCCCGGCGACTGCCAACGACCCGCGCTGTGTGACTTGTCGGTCGCGCAAGAAGAGGTGCCCCTTCGGAGTGAGTACGCGTCCTTTTTTGTATTCGTATGGTGCACTTATCGCTCGCAGTCACCCGTTAAACGCACCGGCTCGACCGTGCGCGCACCCTCCGCCCGTGCGCGCACCCACACTCCGGCTGTTGCAGGAGGCCCAAGGGCAGGTGCGTGGCTATGTACTGGCGACGCGACTGTGCTGATATGTCGTAGGTATGAAGCGCCGCCGTGGCGAATGATGCGCGGACGTCAGATAGGTATTGCAGGCTGGTCGAAATGTACTCGTAGTTTACAAGTGTATATAAACATGGGCAAGACCGCAATGTGTATGTAATTAATCTGCTTCAGGGTGGACGTGCGCGACGGAGCACGTCCACCCTACAGCCGCGTATTTCACCGGTGGTCCATCTCAGGTGAGTGTATACCCACGATGTAGGAGGACACGCGCGTCCTCCTGAACCAGTGTTGCGACCCTCACATGTGTCGTAAATAGACTGATATAGGAGGGCGCGCGTGGTCGCGCGCGTCCTCCTAAAAGGCCATATCAACGTACCGCAGGTACCTGATATGTGTCGCAAACATACGTATATAGGAGGGCGCGCGCGACCGCGCGCGCCCTCCTATATGGGCCGTCTGACGGGCCAATTATAGTGGCCCAAAATACACTGATTTAGGAGGGCGCGCGCGATCGCGCGCGCCCTCCTATATCCGTCTATTTTGACGGTGTTCCGACACGTACGCCCACCCTCCGAACGTGTTCGCGCACGGGCATGAGGGGTGCGCGCACCCTTCAAAACACAATTTTATACCCATCAAATGGGCTGTTTTAGGAGGGCGCGCGCGATCGCGCGCGCCCTCCTATAATGGCGTGTTTTTGATGATATTTGGGTGCGCGCACTCAACACGCACCCTCCAAAGGTGCGTGCACCCCATCTACCTGTCCAAATCATACAATATAGGAGGGCGCGCGCGATCGCGCGCGCCCTCCTATTTAGCAGGTTTATATGGCACTGAATGCCACCCTTCTGAAGCACAAAATCAACGGTAATAGGAGGGCGTGCGCGATCGCGCGCGTCCTCCTATATCTTGGGTGAATGACCCATATGATTGCTGTTGCCGTACGCATTTGCGAGCGTCCCCTATGATGGTGAGTATATGTCCCGCTGAAGACATATACTGCTCTCACAGGTGCACGCCCGCAATTGCGCACGGTGACCTAAATGTACTGATTGTGATGCATGCAGCGGGTCATGCACCTTCCTCGTTCCTAGGTACGTCCGTCTGCATATTATATCCTACACTATTGACTTTATACACTGTGTAAGTACGTATTTTAGGTGGGCACATTCATGCTCTTACGCTGCCAGTCACCGCTGCATCAGGTGATCAGCTCGTCCATGTGGCAAACATGAGGCGTCCTCCACCTGTGTCTGCCAGCGACGCATCCCCTTTCCATCACGCTCTCACTCTCATCCATACGGTGGGTACTCTACTTGTGTCTGTTCAGCGTTTGTCTCACTCAATTTCTCACAGGTCAGTATGGCGCCGAAGAAACCGACCAAGAAGCAGCGGGAGGCTGAGGCTGCGGCTGCGGCTGCGGCTGCAGCGTCGAGTGATCCGCCCGAGCCGGAAACACCAGCACGTCCGCCTGTATCGACCTACCCCTATGCCTGGTGCCCGGTGCCCCTGCTGGGCAATCTAACCATATATGGAAATATTTTCCCACGACCCCCCTGCTGGGCAGTGCCTGCCGGGCACTCCCGACCGCCAACTCAAACTGTCTTTCTACGTGCATAACACGTCCATCCTGACCATTCTCGCTCGTCACTGTCGTTCTCTCACTCACATCCTCTTTTCTCTTTTCTTCAGCACCTCTCACAGGGACCCACACTGCATATTGGACCACTCTCACTCGTGGCTGAAACAACTTTGAATGTTGGGCGTGCCCCACTGCCAACGTACACACGTCACCACCTGTATGTCCCCACATGCAATGGACCTGTTATCCATTCCTTGTCAACAGCAGGCAACCAGAAGGAGAGCAATACATCCGCTCAGTAGTGCTACTGTTCCACCCGTTGCACCGTCAACCATCACTCACCGAACAAATCCCAAGTCATGCAATTTTACGATTCCTGGTCTGCTGAATGTGTGGCAGCACTCCATGTACGCTAGGAAAGACATTCCAGAGCATATCTGGCCTCTGTGTGCACTGAGCAGAAGCACGGACGACTATTGGTCTTATTATGCCAACTAACCACCGATTCAATCCCAGAGCTGTGCCTGTTGACATTTTCAAGTGGTCTAAATGCACCACAATAGTCAGTCGATATCAGGAGATGTTTTCTCCATCAGACACATGCCCTCCGTGCCCCCCATAAATCCACGTTGAAATACAAGTTGTTTCCGCTGAGCAAACACCAAACAAATCACAAAGTTGCACACAATGACAGCTCAGGCTTTCTCAACAGGCAAGAATGGGCTCACAATGCCAGGGCCTACTCCCCAAATCATATGCAAGCCATATGACCGCTCAGCACAGCTGCGGAACGTCTGAGTTGTTCCCGACAACAAAACAACAAACAATTCACAGAGCTATACCAACTCACAATCTACATGGTCTGAACTCACCATAATAGCATGTCTGTCTCAGGCAAGGGTTCCCACATCCAACGCAAGCCATCTAACCGCTCAGTAGTGCCACATTTAAATGAAAGTGATTTGAGGGAAACAAATACAAAACAAATCACAGTGCTGTGCCCAATGGCAAATTTTGCACTCTCAACATGCCACGACAGCCAATCAGTACTAGGAAATCACACACACCTCACTGACAAGCCACACTGCCACTCAGTATAGCCATGCAGAGTCTTAGTCATTCAGAATGACAGAATACCAAACAAATCACACAGCTCTATTGAACAACAACCCAGACAGTGTGAACATGCCAGAATACTCCAGGACTACTTAGAGCTATACCTGAACTCAATCGGAAGCAATATGACTGCCCAGCTGAGCGATATTCAATTACGAGTGATCTCAATAAAACAAACACCCAATAATTCACAGCACTGTCACCAGTGAAAGCCTGTGTGGTCTGAACGTGCCAGGATAGTCCATCAGTACTAGGGACCACACCACAACTCACCCGCACACCATACAATGCTTCATTAGAGCCACACCAAATCTGAGTCATTCTCGCTGACAGAATAACCAGCAGGGCACAGAGGGACAACCAATGGTGTTATACTGAATCCAAAAACAGCAAAATATCCCATCTATATCTGGAAATGGATCACAAGTCAAACAGAAGGCATACGTGCACTCAACAAAGCCACATCTCAATATGAGCAGTGTCGGCTGCACAAATACAAAACAAATTGCAGGGCTACACTCAGTGACATTCTTAGTGGTCTGAATATGCTAGAATGGTCCATCAGTACTAGGGACCACACCACAACTCACCTACATGCCACATAATGGCTCAGTAGAGCCACACCAAATCTGAGTCATTCTCGCTGACAGAATACTCAGGAGGGCACAGAGGGACAACCAACGGTGTTATACTGAATCCAAATATGGCACAACATTCCATCTATATCAAGGAATGGACCACATGTCAAACAGAAGGCATACATGCACTCAACAAAGCTGCATCTCGACATGAGCAGTTTCAACTGAACAATCATGAAACAAATCCCAGAGCTGCACTGAGCAACAATCCTACTGGTCTGAGCATGCCAGAATGGTCCATCAGTACTAGGGATGATACTACAACTCACCCGCACACCATATGATGGCTCAGTAGAGCCACACTCCATCTGAGTCATTCTTGCTGACAGAATAACCAGCAAGGCACAGAGAGACAACCAACAGTGTTACAGTGAGTCCAAATATGGCACAATATTCTGGCGCTATCGAAGAGTGCTCCCCAAGTCAAACAGAATGCCTACATGCGCTCAGCAAAGCCACATTTCAATATGAGCAGTTTTGGCTGAACAACTATCAAACAAATCACAGAGCTACACTGAGCAATAATCCAAGTAATATGAAGGTGCCAGAATGCTCCATCACTACTAGGGCCCACACCACAACTCACATGCACATGATATGACCCCTCAGTAGAGCCACACACAATCTGAGTCATTCTCGCTGACAGAATAACCAGCAGGGCACAGAGAGACAACCAACAGTGTTACAGTGAGTCCAAATATGGCACAATATTCTGGCGCTATCGAAGAGTGCTCCCCAAGTCAAACAGAATGCCTACATGCGCTCAGCAAAGCCACATTTCAATATGAGCAGTTTTGGCTGAACAACTATCAACAAATCACAGAGCTACACTGAGCAATAATCCAAGTAATATGAAGGTGCCAGAATGCTCCATCACTACTAGGGCCCACACCACTCACACCATGCACATGATATGACCCCTCAGTAGAGCCACACACAATCTGAGTCATTCTCGCTGACAGAATCAATGGCAGCCCACAGAGCGACAATGGCTCATAATTGTGCTGGTATGAAGATGGTAGAATAGGGAGTCTGTATCAGGGAATATTGTCCAACTCACATGCACCAGTCATCTGTGCCCAGTAAGGCCACATCTGAATATGAGCACACTCCACTGAACAAATACCAAACAAATCACAGAGCTGTACCTACGGACAATGTAGGTCATATGAACATGCCACAATATTCTATTGATACTGCAGACCACCACACCACTTGCTTGCAAGCTATAAGACCACCCAGTAGGGTTATATTTGAATATGAGGAGTTTCAAATGAACACACACTGAGCAAATTACTGAGCTGTGCCAACTGCCAATGTAGGTATTGTGAACATAGCATATAATCTGCCTATACTTGGAAATATTTGTAGAGTCATACACAAGGCTTATTCCTGCTCAGCAAAGCCATCTTTGCTTGCAAGTATTTTCCTTTGAACATATATGAAACAATCAACAAAGCTGTACCTGTTGGCATTCCTGGGGATCTGTATAAGTCATAAGATTCTCTCTACACTTAGCATTCTGTCTTTTGTCTTTTGAGCTATCTTTCATCTAGCTTGGATGATAAGCAAGTATGCCAGTGTCATGCTATTATGCACAGAGCAAATGGCAGTACATGAACAATATTGTATGCTTATTAGGATGGTCTGTAACAACTGCAAGTATATACAAGGGGAAGGTAGGATTAAATGATTGTAAGTGCGAGTTTTTTTTTCTTTTTTTAGTGGAGATATGGTCACAATAATACACCCAATTACTGATCTGGCTCACTAAGCTCAGATGAGAGCTCCTCTTCCAAGCGCTGGCGCTTGGAAGGAGGTTGTCCAGCGCTGGTTGAAGGCCCAGCTATCTTCTCCCTGTAGCGCTGGAACAAGTTATCAGCCTTGTTCAATGCCTTCTCAGCCCTCTCCTCAGCCTTGTACGCATCACGCCGGATACGCTTTGCTGTCCGGTTCTGCCGCTTAACCTCCTCCGATATCTCCTTCACCTCGCCCTGCCTGCCCAGCGAAGCCGCGACATCTCTCTTGATCATCGCGACATCAGCACCCATGATGGCCTTGGGGATGATAAGCATCCCAGGATCTACCTTCTTTACCGCAAGTCCACGGTGCATGCCATCCATCTGGAAGCGCTTACGAGCGCCTTCCGAGACACACGGCCAGTGCGTATGCACAGTACGTGAGTTTGTTCCCTTGCCCTGAGCATACAACTCAGGAGAAAGAAACAATACAAAAGATAATGAACACTCACTTTGACATGATGACCTGCTAATACTCGCTCGCAGACGAGCTCGCCAGCCTTCAGAAGCTTGTCCCCTGGACATACAATGTCAGTCAGGCTACTCAGCATGGAAGGGTTAACACACATACCAATCGTGCATCCCTGGTTGAAGCACTTCGTATCCTTACTCCTCTCAGACCAGTAGAACACCTTCCCAGGCGTCGCGTTCAGCTTGTCCGCATAGGACCTCGTCAACTTCCCCTTGTCACGAATTTGCTTCTCCAGCTTCGTACGTGCATTCTCATGCTCCTCCGCAGCCTTCGCAATATGGACCTTGTGCGCAGCAGCTGCAGCTTCGGTGTGTGCATTCTGCATGTCAATTGTCAGCTAATTTCACCGAAAGGAACTGTCAGTACTTACGAACCGAGTCTGCCTACGAGGCATCGCATCGTCTGCATCCAGGTCGACAACCCCGACACTGTCGTCCTGTTGGTAGTCTTGCTCGCCCTCGTCTTCACTATCCTCGTCCTTGAATTGATGTTAGTTCGGCACAAGATATACTCACCAGTCACTTACCACGCGGCCTCGCTTCTTCGACAATCGCAGTTTCGGGATTCGTATTAGCACTGGGTCTACGAGTCGAGCGAGCCTCAGGGCCTCAGCAGACGCCGCCGCTTTCGCAGCCTGCGCAGTCTTACGTTTTTTCGCCGCAGTCGCAGCTTCGGCTTCCTCCTTCGCGGCCTCGTTGGAAGCCCTTGTGGCATTGGCCTTCGCAGTCCTCGCGTCTCTCGAAGCCTTCAGCGCGATGACCGCCTCGGCTCTCTCCTCCTCCGCAGCCTGAGCCTTCGCGGCCTTCGCTGCCACGGCTTTCGCAGCCTTGGCTGACGCCGCTTCGGCTTTCGCAGCCTTGGACACGGCAGGCTTCGCAGCCGCGGCCTTTGCTGCCTCAGCCTTCGCAGCGACGGCCTTCGCAGCGACGGCCTCTGCTGCGACAGCCTTCGCTGCCTTAGCCTTCGCTGCGTCCACCTTCGCTGCCTTCGCCGCGTCCGCCTTCGCTGCCTTCGCCGCGTCCGCCTTCGCCGCCTTCGCTGCCTTCGCCGCGTCCGCTTTCGCCGCCTTCGCCACCTTCGCCGCCTTCGCAGCGTCCGCGTCCGCGTCCGCCTTCGCCCCGTCCGCGTCCGCGTCCGCCTTCGCCGCGTCCGCGTCCGCTTCCGCTTCCGCTGCCTCCGCGTCCGCCTCCGCCGCGTCGCTGGTCGGCACTGCTGCCGCCGCGTCAGCTGTCGCAGCATCCGCCGCGTCAGCCGTCGCCACGTCCGCCGCGTCAGCCATCGCCGAGTCAGCCCCGTCTGCGTTCGCTGCGTCACTGGGCACCGCCGCGTTTGCCGCGTCGATCGTCGCAGCGTTCGCCGCATCCGGTTTCGCAGCCTTCGAGGCCCGACCCTCATCCGTATTCACGGATGCGGCAGCCTTGTCCTTCGCGGCGTCGGTCTTCGCAGTCTTCACTGCGACGAACCGGCCCTTCTGGAGGTATGTATGTGTTAGTATGTGCCACGTTTACGCCCAGTCAGACTTACCATCCGTCGCTGGACGCCCGGGAACAGACGGCGAGGTCCTGGCGGCGTTCGCTGCGCCGGTACCATCTCGTCGTCTTCCTCGTCGTGGGCTGGACTTCCGCCGTCCCCGGGCTCGCTGATGCCGGCGTCGACCTTCGTCTTCGTGTACGTATCCTCGTCGCTACTACTGCTGCTGCTGCTGCTGCTGTCGTCGCTGCTACTGCTGCTGGCGTCACTGCTACTGCTCTTCTGGCTGCCCAATACGGTGGTGCGGCTCTTGTCGCTGCGCTCGTCGGCGGTGCTGCTCTTGTCCACCTTCACCATTTTCCACCCATCAGACCGCTGGCTGGGCGGGCGGGGGATGTCCGAGTCCGAGTCGGAGCCGGCGGGCTCGGCGGTGCGAGCCATCTGTAAGGTCCGAGTTAGGCACACTCGCGCGAAAACGTATAAAAAAAACACTTACCTGGGACGAAGATTACCTTTTCCGGACAGAGACGACGTCGGCGTGGGCGACGGCGGTGAGCAAAGCTGAGCGTTCGACGATGGAGAGGGAAGCGATGGTGAGAAAGGAAGGAAGAACGACGCGCTAGCGTCGATCGCACGAATCGCCCGAATCGGCAAGTCCCGAGGCGGGCGCTCAACACTTCGCGCCTCGCCACTCTCCCTCTCCTCCCACTCTCCTCGTCCTCCACCACCCTCGCCGACCCTCCACCGCCTCTCATCTCACCTCTAACGCACGCCGACGGCCTCCGGCATAGACAAGACATGTCGGGCGAAGAACCTCGCGGTACAGCCGGCCTGCAAAGCGCGCCAGCCACGGCAAGTCCGACGGCCCACGACGACGAGCAACGCGCTCGTCCAGGCGAACGTGCGGCGCGAACAAGTGCGCTGCGCGTCGAAGGAGTCGCCGGTAGCCGCATGGAGAGGGAAACGAGGAGGTGAACGGCAGGCAAGGCCGTTAGCATTCGGAGGTGAGTAACCTCTACCTCCCTGTCTCCCCCTACCCGTCCTCTCTCGGTCGCCCGCGCGTGCTTAGGTTAAGGTTAGGTGGTTTAATCGCCTGAACACGCCGCGAAGCGGCGTTAGACTGAGGAGGTGGCGGTAAGAGGCCAAGGGACAAGAGCGCAGTGGGATCCACAGCGCGCACTTTCGGCTTATATGCCTCATCAGGTCCCTTTGGTATTGTTAGTCACGTTCCTGTACAGTACACAACAAGCAAGCCCGATTTGGGCAGGGTGACACATATTATCTTGCAAATGCTGCGATGTCGTTGATGGACTTCTTTTCTAGACCGAGCCGGATCCCGGCTGGAACCGATCTAGAACGCAAGTGACGTCAGTAATCTAGAAATCCAGATCAGCGCTTATACCAGCGCCATGTGATCCTGTTCCGGAGTGGTCCGGACAGCGGGAGCGCCCGGAGGCTTCACTGGCTGCACGTGACCACGGCGGAGCCCGGGTGACCGAAGAGCACCTGACGTGTCACGTGATTAAACGTGACTCGCTCTAGGCACACGTGATACCATCACGTGACTAGGCCCAGACTGGTCCGACCGTTAGCCAATTGGTTATGGGGACATTGAGACGACCCAGGGTGCCTTGGCGCGGCTAACCTAGTAAGCGCCGGCTTAACCTATAGAGCCCAAGATTTCCCAGAGCGGGCGGGCAGGGCGATGGACTGGGTGGGTGGATTGGAGAGTGGGGTGAACCGGCCAGGCTGGACGGTGAATGTTACGGTTCGTCGAATGAAGGCCGGCATGCGATGTGTGCGCCGCGACGCACAGCGCGCACGGCAGCAACGGGCTGCGCGGCGGCTTGTGCGTCCGCGACCACAGCAGGCGCACGACGGGCGAGGCAGTGAGGTCCGTGCATGGCCGGCGTCCGGCGGTGCAAGTGCGCGGTTGCTGCGGACGGAGCCTTGGCGCGCGGGCAGTGTGCGTCGCGCGCCAACGCCCGCGCGACGCCGGCGCGAGCGGAGCTGCACCCGTGCACGTGCACCGCCGGACGCAGGCCATGCGCGGCCTCACGTGCTCGTCCGCGTGTGCCGCTGTGCGTCGCGGCGCACAACGCCGGCCGCGCCCGTTGCTGCCCGTGCGCGCTGTGCGTCGCGGACGCACACATCGCACGCCCGGCCTTTCATTCGACGAACCGTAACATTCACCGTCCAGCTGGCCGGTTCACCGAGCTGGGGGTAGTGATGGTTGCTTAGAGCTGCGTATCTGCCCTTTGTAACAGTGGCTACTTGTATTTGCTTATCTTTCGTACTTACTTACAATTGCTTATCTTCCGTAGTTACTTACAACTGCTTATCTTCCAATGTACCATTCAAATCACACTGATGTACGATAAGCATTGCATTCCGCGTAACGAGTAGTACAGAATAAAAAAACAAAGTCCGACGGTACAGATGAGGATGCGGTAGATGATACAGTATATACGATCCGCGACACGACGAAGGCCTCACTTTTTGCCACCCTTCTTGCCTTCGAGCGCTCTCGCGTTGCGCGCAGAATCGTCGGCTTGCCGGTTGCCTTTCCGCCGCTGACCTTGGCGAAAGTGAAGCGCTCGACCATCGGGGCCTTGCGCATCGTCCGACGAGGGGGTCATCCAGCGCGGACGAGTTCTTGGCTTGCGGGGTTCGACGTTCCAGCCGCAGACGACGATCCAGCGGCAGACGCGCCCTCGCCTCGTCTCGTCCTGCTCGTCCTCGTCGAACTGCATGAAGCCTGCAAGGGGCTGGCGGCGGGGTGCCTGGAAGGAAGTCAGCACAAGGTGTATTGAGACGGGTAGGACTTACTGAGAGGCTGGATTGCGTGAAGCCAGCACCCGGGAGGGCGCGTTGTCCACGTCATGCGTCCTCGTTGTCCGACGACGGGGGCGCGGCCTGCTGCGGGCGGGGTGGAGGACGCCTCACGCAACTGCTGAGCACAGCGTCGAGGAGGGCGGGTTTGCAGCCGAGCGAGGAGGGACGGTAGAGGTTTGGCGCCATGGAGACGATGGCCGCGGGAGAGTGCGAGTGGTGGACTGCTGCGGCGAGGACGGCGGAGGAACGAAACGGCGAGGGCGGGGGACGACGCGAGCAGGGACGGGAGGGGCGGGAACACAACCGGGAGGACGATGGCGGCGGCGGAGTGGGAGTGTGAGGGGGGCGGGGCGGGCCGGCAGCGGAGCCAGTCGACGGAGACGGCGAGCGGACGACGGTGGCGTCGGCGTTGCGGCCATCGCGGCCATCTTCTCGACCTCGTCCTCGAGAGCCTCTGCGGCAGCCTGCGCGGAAGCCTTGGCAGCGTTCTTCGCCTTCACCTCGGCGGCCTTGATAGCCCTCGCGCTGCCGGCGGCGCAGCTGTTGAGGTTAGCCTTCCTCGCCGCCTCCTTCTCCTTCTCGGCCGCCTTGTCGGCCTTCTCCTTCTCCTTCTCGGCCTTCTTCGCGGCGGCGGCGGCGGCTTTCTGGGCCTTCTTCGTCATCTTCGGCGGGGCGACTTGGGACGTGGAGGCCGCCGAAGTCGACGCAGCCCCGGACGCGGTCGTCGTGGCAGTCTTCTTGCCCGACTTCTTCGGGGCGGAGACCTCCACGATGTCGTCGTCCTCGGACTCGACGATGGCGGCAGACTTCGGCGCGGCCTTGCCCTTGCCCTTCCTGTCGGCCTTGCCCTTGCCCTTCGACTTGCTGGCCTTGGGGGTGGGCTCCTCCTCCTGGGGGTGCTCGTCCTCGAACTCCTCCTCGTCCTCCTCGTCGACCTCCTCGGCCTCATCGTCGATGAGGTCCGCGACGACGTTGCCGATGAGGCCCGAGAGCGCTCGCTCTGTGGAGGCATGAAGGTCAGATAAGACAAGATGAGAAAAGGACGACTTACGCAGGGCAAAATCGGACTCGACGAATGCCTCGTGCATGAGCAGCTTGGCGTAGGCGAGGTTGTGCAGGAAGACGTCAGTACTCCCGAGCAGAACCAGGTAGTACACGTAGCAGGCCTTGAGCTGGCCCATGCGCACGATGCGCCCCTTCGCCTGCTCGTCCTCCTGCGCGGACCACGTAGTGTCCTAGAAGGTGTGAGCAGACGACAAGGAGATAAGGGGGATACTCACGATGAAGATCATGATGTTGGCCCACGTCAGGTTGAGGCCAGTCGCGCCGACCGACGACATGACGAGCACGCGGGGCCCGTCGACACCGGACTTCCTGAACTCTTCGACGACCTTCGCGTGGTTGGCGGCCGAGAGCTTGCCGTTGAGGAACAGGACCTTGATGCCGTAGGCGTCGAACAACTACAAGAACGTGAGTAATACTGCGGAGAAGGCGAAGGAGGACTTACGATCTTGAGAACCTCGTTGTTCGAGGGGAAGTACGAGAAGACGATGATCTTGTCAACGTCCGTGGCGTTGGCCCCATCGTTCTTCTCGCCGCCCGCCTGCTTCGCGCGTCGGGATCTTGCTCGCCCTCCGCGTCGGGATCTTGCTCGCCCCCGCCGGTCTTCTCGCCCCGCCGGTCTTCTCGCCCTCGACGGTCTTCTCGCCCTCGACGGTCTTCTCGACCTCGACGGTCTTCTCGACCTCGGCAGTCTTCTCGTCGTCGGCGGTCTTCGCAGCCTCGGCGTTCTCGTCGCGCGCAGCGTCCGCGTCGCCGCCGGCCCCGTCGCCCGCAGGAGCGGCCTCTTCCAGGTGTTCCTGGTAGTTGCTGTCCGGCTCGAGGACGTTGGCGTCGGGGAAGGGGGGGAGGTTCCTGAGGGGGACGCCCCGGAACTCCTTCTTGTTGGCCAAGGGCGGGGCGCCCGCGGTGCCGAGGTGGTGCTGGATGATCTCGAAGAGCGCCTGCAGCTTGGCGGTCGGGCGCGCTTCGAACTCATCGCGAGAGCCGGGACGGGGAAGTCGGACTTCGACGACTGGGAGAGATGGAACATCGCGC